>NW_027637868.1:0-77500 GCF_951216825.1 Electrona antarctica | reverse complement strand
GCGAACGCAGTGAGGGCGACAGCGGAGTAGGGCGACCAGGACACCACGTAGAGCAGGATGACGATCAGGGCGATCTTGGCCATCTTCCACTCGTTCTGCAGCCGATTGAACGTCTTCACCGACTCCCTGGAGGTGACCACGCCCGCTACAGCCCTGAAGACACAACCACTGAGGTTAGCACCGCCTCCCTGGAGGTGACCACGCCCGCTACCGCCCTGAAGACACACCCACTGAGGTTAGCACCGCCTCCCTGGAGGTGACCACGCCCGCTACCGCCCTGAAGACACACCCACTGAGGTTAGCACCGCCTCCCTGGAGGAGACCACACCCCCTACCGCCCTGAAGACACACCCACTGAGGTGACCACGCCCCCTACCACCCTGAAGACACACCCACTGAGGTTAGTACCGCCTCCCTGGAGGAGACCACACCCCCTACTGCCCTGAAGACACACCCACTGAGGTGACCACGTCCCCTACCGCCCTGAACACACACACACACACATACACACACTGAGGTCAGTACACGAGGTCAGTGTGTGTGTGTGTGTGTGTGTGTGTGTGTGTGAGTGTGTGTGTGTGTGTGTGTGTGTGTGCGCGTACTGGTTGGTAGATCTTATAGCTCTAAAGATGTGGGCGTAGCAGTAGATGATGACGGTAGGTCTTATAGATCTAAACGTACTGGTTGGTAGGTCTTATAGCTCAGTCTAAACGTACTGGTTGGTAGGTCTTATAGATCTAAAGGTACTGGTTGGTAGGTCTTATAGCTCAGTCTAAACGTACTGGTTGGTAGGTCTTATAGATCTAAAGGTACTGGTTGGTAGGTCTTATAGCTCAGTCTAAACGTACTGGTTGGTAGGTCTTATATATCTAAACGTACTGGTTGGTAGGTCTTATAGCTCAGTCTAAACGTACTGGTTGGTAGGTCTTATAGATCTAAAGGTACTGGTTGGTAGGTCTTATAGCTCAGTCTAAACGTACTGGTTGGTAGGTCTTATAGATCTAAAGGTACTGGTTGGTAGGTCTTATAGCTCAGTCTAAACGTACTGGTTGGTAGGTCTTATAGCTCTAAACGTACTGGTTGGTAGGTCTTATAGCTCTAAACGTACTGGTTGGTAGGTCTTATAGCTCAGTCTAAACGTACTGGTTGGTAGGTCTTATAGCTCTAAACGTACTGGTTGGTAGGTCTTATAGCTCTAAACGTACTGGTTGGTAGGTCTTATAGATCTAAACGTACTGGTTGGTAGGTCTTATAGATCTAAACGTACTGGTTGGTAGGTCTTATAGATCTAAACATACTGGTTGGTAGGTCTTATAGCTCTAAACGTACTGGTTGGTAGGTCTTATAGATCTAAACGTACTGGTTGGTAGGTCTTATAGATCTAAACGTACTGGTTGGTAGGTCTTATAGATCTAAACGTACTGGTTGGTAGGTCTTATAGATCTAAACGTACTGGTTGGTAGGTCTTATAGATCTAAACGTACTGGTTGGTAGGTCTTATAGATCTAAACGTACTGGTTGGTAGGTCTTATAGATCTAAACGTACTGGTTGGTAGGTCTTATAGCTCAGTCTAAACGTACTGGTTGGTAGGTCTTATAGCTCTAAACGTACTGGTTGGTAGGTCTTATAGATCTAAACGTACTGGTTGGTAGGTCTTATAGCTCTAAACGTACTGGTTGGTAGGTCTTATAGATCTAAACGTACTGGTTGGTAGGTCTTATAGATCTAAACGTACTGGTTGGTAGGTCTTATAGATCTAAACGTACTGGTTGGTAGGTCTTATAGATCTAAACGTACTGGTTGGTAGGTCTTATAGATCTAAACGTACTGGTTGGTAGGTCTTATAGCTCAGTCTAAACGTACTGGTTGGTAGGTCTTATAGCTCTAAACGTACTGGTTGGTAGGTCTTATAGCTCTAAACGTACTGGTTGGTAGGTCTTATAGCTCAGTCTAAACGTACTGGTTGGTAGGTCTTATAGCTCAGTCTAAACGTACTGGTTGGTAGGTCTTATAGCTCAGTCTAAACGTACTGGTTGGTAGGTCTTATAGATCTAAACGTACTGGTTGGTAGGTCTTATAGATCTAAACGTACTGGTTGGTAGGTCTTATAGCTCTAAACGTACTGGTTGGTAGGTCTTATAGATCTAAACGTACTGGTTGGTAGGTCTTATAGCTCTAAACGTACTGGTTGGTAGGTATTATAGATCTAAACGTACTGGTTGGTAGGTCTTATAGATCTAAACGTACTGGTTGGTAGGTCTTATAGATCTAAACGTACTGGTTGGTAGGTCTTATAGATCTAAACGTACTGGTTGGTAGGTCTTATAGATCTAAACGTACTGGTTGGTAGGTCTTATAGATCTAAACGTACTGGTTGGTAGGTCTTATAGATCTAAACGTACTGGTTGGTAGGTCTTATAGATCTAAACGTACTGGTTGGTAGGTCTTATAGATCTAAACGTACTGGTTGGTAGGTCTTATAGATCTAAACGTACTGGTTGGTAGGTCTTATAGCTCAGTCTAAACGTACTGGTTGGTAGGTCTTATAGATCTAAAGGTACTGGTTGGTAGGTCTTATAGATCTAAACGTACTGGTTGGTAGGTCTTATAGCTCAGTCTAAACGTACTGGTTGGTAGGTCTTATAGATCTAAACGTACTGGTCGGTAGGTCTTATAGCTCTAAACGTACTGGTTGGTAGGTCTTATAGCTCTAAACGTACTGGTTGGTAGGTCTTATAGATCTAAACGTACTGGTTGGTAGGTCTTATAGATCTAAACGTACTGGTTGGTAGGTCTTATAGCTCTAAACGTACTGGTTGGTAGGTCTTATAGATCTAAACGTACTGGTTAGTAGGTCTTATAGATCTAAACTTACTGGTTGGTAGATCTTATAGCTCTAAAGATGTGGGCGTAGCAGTAGATGATGACTCCCAGAGGGAGGAGGAAGACGAAGATGAAGAGCAGCAGGGTGTACGCTCTGACCGACGGGGTGAACGTCATGTAGTCCCACGAACAGGAAGTCAGGAGGCCCTCCGGGATGTACGCACCTATCAGGAGACAGAGAGGAGGTCAGGTGACACTATGCACCTATCAGGAGACAGAGAGGAGGTCAGGTGACACTATGCACCTATCAGGAGACCGAGAGGAGTTCATGTGACACTATGCACCTATCAGCAGACAGAGAGGAGGTCAGGTGACACTATGCACCTATCAGCAGACAGAGAGGAGGTCAGGTGACACTATGCACCTATCAGGAGACAGAGAGGAGGTCAGGTGACACTATGCACCTATCAGGAGACAGAGAGGAGGTCAGGTGACACTATGCACCTATCAGGAGACAGAGAGGAGGTCAGGTGACACTATGCACCTATCAGCAGACAGAGAGGAGGTCAGGTGACACTATGCACCTATCAGCAGACAGAGACGAGGTCAGGTGACACTATGCACCTATCAGCAGACAGAGAGGAGGTCAGGTGACACTATGCACCTATCAGGAGACCGAGAGGAGGTCAGGTGACACTATGCACCTATCAGCAGACAGAGAGGAGGTCAGGTGACACTATGCACCTATCAGCAGACAGAGAGGAGGTCAGGTGACACTATGTACCTATATATATATGCCGTATAGAGCGTCGCAGTCCCGCCCCCTTTCATGATGACGCAAGGCCCAGTCCCGCCCCCTTTCATGATGACGCAAGGTCCAGTCCCGCCCCCTTTCATGATGACGCAAGGCCCAGTCCCGCCTCCTTTCATGACGACGCCAGGCCCAGGAAATAATTCCCAATGCATTTGTCTCATAGACATTTCAAAAAGTATTTATTTAAAGACCTTTTAACACAGCCGACGCTAATCGCATATCAATACGTTATCAATTAATCAAACGTCCGGTGCGAACCACGTATCCATACGTTCTAATCACTTTTTTATAGCATACTTTCATTCATCTTTTTACCCACCCGGACAATGAAGAACCATCCCCCTGTCATTGCTGCTTAGTCCCGCTCACGTGATCAGAAAAAGAAAAAAAAACCCTCCCCTCCTGAAAACAGGAGGGCGGGTCGCTTTACGTGTAGAAGCCAGTCTAAAATGGACGCGCCCATGCAATGATCTAGTCGGTGTGTGAAAAGAATCAAATTTCACCTAACCTCGCCTCACCAGGCTTTCCTCCACCTATTGGCTTTCACACAACACTATAATACTCGATTCCCCCCTCCCCTCCTGTTTCTCCAGAAGGAGGATCTTGCGAGATGGCTCTCGGAAAAAAACATGATGAACGGAACGCTGCCTAAACACATATGCACCGGATCCGATCGGCATTGCATTGCATAACGTCTGCAACACACATGGACAGATGCATGTTTCCTTCTTCATACTGTAGCGACCAAACGATCCCCGAGCCTACAATACTACGAACTAACCACAGTATCGAGGGGCCGCCACGACAACAGACAGTGTGCCGTTGGTGGATCACGTATCGCCATGCAGAGCCGTCATAATCGGAGATCGCTCGGACGTGTGATTGTAACGCTTTTTTATTCATTATAATTGTAGTGATAAGACCGCAATGAACGCATCGGGGACGTAATCGACCCGGGTGTAATGTATAACGAACTTTTCCGCGTCCTAAACCGTGGTGTTGTGATCCGTTGTCGTTGACATCACAGCCGGGTGAAGCTTTCTTTTTTCTCCATCGCCCCCAACCTGCATGCCCAGGCATGTTCCCCTATACTAGCTTGAAAAACAAAATCAGCTGATGATGACAACGCGTCTCACCGTTATACTATAGTTCTGAACCGAACGGTGGAATGGGACTTTTTATAGCCGTACGGATCAAGACCTTTGCTGCCCAATGTGCCCATGAACCCCCCCCCCCCCCCAATGTTTTGCGATCAAGACAATGAGGCAATCATCATCATCATCTAAAGAAAGCAGAGTTATGAAGGTTTATAGTCAGACATTGACAGGCAGATATAACAATAAACACAATAAATATGCTATACATCCTATACACCGAATGAATGCCCTGAATGTGTACTTTTACGAGGAAAAGAGTAAACATTGATCCCATGTACAGTTTGTCATAAATTGGTTACATTGCGCCCACCAGATATAACTGCAGAGAAGACATGGACCCGAACTCAATATTCACAAAATAAGGCCTATAGCGACATATAAATACTATATACCGTATGAAACAGAAGACTCTCTGCTTTCATAAGAAAAAAACTTCTACTGTAGTAATAATAAGAATCACACCCATGTTAAGTGAGTGGTGCAACTGTTCTCTACAGTTGTAGAGAACAGTTGCACCGCTCACTTCACAGGGGTGTGATTTTTATTATTACAGTAGAAGTTTACAGACCAAACTGTAAATAAAAGGTTTACATGACTTTCTGTCTCAGTCCGTATATAGCGAGCTGTAGTGAAGAAGTACAGAACAGTTGCAACGCTCACTTCACAGGGGTGTGATTTTTATTATTACAGTAGAAGTTTACAGACCAAACTGTAAATAAAAGGTTTACATGACTTTCTGCCTCAGTCCGTATATAGCGAGCTGTATTGAATAAGCAGAGAACAGAATATGGGACAGAGTTGCACCACTCACTTCACATGGGTGTGATTTTTATTATTACTACAGTAGAAGTTTTTTTCTTATGAAAGCAGAGAGTCTTCTGTTTCATACGGTATATAGTATTTATATGTCGCTATAGGCCTTATTTTGTGAATATTGAGGAGTTCACGTCCATGTCTTCTCTGAAGTTATCTGGTGGGCACAAGCTGCATTCAATAACCAATTACTGTTTAACTGTACATGGGATCAATGTTTACTCTTTTCCTCGTAAAAGTACACATTCAGGGCTTTCATTCGGTGTATAGGATGTATAGGATATTTATTGGGTTAAATTTTATATCTGCCTGTCAATGTCTCTGACTTTAAACCATCCATAACTCTGCTCGCTGTTCAAGATAACCACTTCCAGGCAAATGCAGGTGTTGCAAAAAGGTCAATATCTCCAGAATGGAACATGGTAAAATCAAAATGTATTTTTTAAATTGAAGTGGACAAGTTCAGCTTTCTTTTGATGTATGCGTGTGATTCTCGCTATAAGAGAACATTTTGCTGTGGGCCCCCGAACAAGGCCTTTGTGCAATGTTAAACGGTAGCAACATCCAAATAGGCCTGCCGAGATCTTGTAGCAATCAAAGTGTTAAGCGTCATACGACAATGACAACAAACACAATATTTTGGACCAAACAAATAATTACAAAGAAGAAAAACAACAACAAAAGTGTTGTAACCTGCCGTTTTTTTCTTCTTTCTAATTCTTTGTTCGGCATACATAACATGCTATAAGTCTGTATCAAATGCTATCTAAGTCTACAAAAGTGCTATCTAACAGTGTGTGTGTGTGTGTGTGTGTGTGTGTGTGTGTGTGTGTGTGTGTGTGTGTGTGTGCGTAGGACTCACTCCAGCCAAAGAAGGGGGGCAGGCTCCACCCCAGAGCGTAGGCCCAGGCTCCGCCCAGGACCACGCCCGCTCGTCTCCGTGACAACAGGCCGATGGAGGCGAGCGGCCTGGTGATGACCAGGAACCGATCTACAGCGATGACCATCAGAGTGACCATGGAGGTGATGCCGAACAGAGCCCCACAGAAAGCATACAGCTCACACGCTGCACGCACACACGCACACACACACACGCACACACACGCACGCACGCACGCATGCACGCACGCACGCACGCACGCACGCACGCACGCACACACGCACGCACGCACCACAAGTACAGATGTATTTCAGGTCGACAATCAAATAAGTTGAAAATATGAAACGAGGTAATTAATTAAAGGACCACTTCACCACTTTTCAACCTATCTTCATATAATAGGTCCTCACTAATGATCATGAAAAAAGTGGCGCAATTTCTTTCTACTCAGTGTGTGTCTCATAGGAGGGCTGTGGGCAGTTCAGAAACCGTCCTCCAGTGAAGCTAATAGAAACTGCAGGCTTTCTAGTCCTGAAAAGTTGCAATGCGAAAATGGAAGCCATCGTTCTCACGATAATGAAAATCTAAACATTTTTGTAAAAAAATCTTGTTTAATAAATAATCTGCCTAATGATGATGTCACTGGAGGACGGTTTCTAAACTGCCCACAACCCTCCTATGAGACACAGACTGAGTAGAAATAAATGGTGCCATTGTATCATGAAAATTAAGTAAATGCACTAAAAAATAAAAAGCAACCAAATTAATTAATGAATCAATGAATGAATCAATCAATCAATCAATCAATCAATCAATCAATCAATCAATCAATCAATCAATCAATCAATCAACGGGGGGGCGTGGTCGTACCTTTCTCCCCAAAGATCCACCTCCTGTGCATGGAGGTGGTGAAGAACACTGGCGCCTGAGTCACACACATCAGGAGGTCTGTGACCGCCAGGTTGATTATGAACATGTTGGGAGGGGTCCTTAGACTACGACTCCTAGGGAGAGAGACATTCACTTTACATTAGAGAGAGAGAGAGAGAGAGAGAGAGAGAGAGAGAGACATTCACTTTACATTAGAGAGAGAGAGAGAGAGAGAGAGAGAGAGAGAGAGAGAGAGAGAGAGAGAGAGAGAGAGAGAGAGAGAGAGAGAGGGGGGGGGGGTTGATTATAAACATGTTGGGGGGGGGGGGGTCGATAAATAGACAGAATGGGAACCAACAATAGAGCTGCAATAACAGCAGTGACCAGCAGATGGTAGTAACAGTAGTTATTTTTACCATCCACCAGGGGGCAGTGTTTACACCATCCACCAGGGGGCAGTGTTTACACCATCCACCAGGGGGCAGTGTTTACACCATCCACCAGGGGGCAGTGTTTACACCATCCACCAGAGGGCAGTGTTTACACCATCCACAAGGGGGCAGTGTTTACACCATCCAGCAGGGGGCAGTGCTTACTTGCTAAACGCGTAGATAACCAGCAGGTTTCCGATAATGCCGGTGATTCCGATCGCCAGGATGACGGAGCCGATGGTGTAGTGGGCGTGGTCAGGGACGTCCACCGTGGGGAAGGGGCGGGGCACTTCCTGCTGCACAGACATCGCCGTCGCCGCCTGGAGGACACACACGGAATTACGCTCCGGTCAATTTACCGATTTACAATTTACAATGTAGTCATTTATTATTCTGTTACACTACTACTATTACTACTACTACTACTACTATTATACATAATTTACAATGTAGTAATTTATTATTCTGTTACACTACTACTATTACTACTACTACTACTATTATACATAATTTACAATGTAGTAATTTATTATTCTGTTGCACTACTACTATTACTACTACTATTACTACTACTATTACTATTATACATCATTTACAATGTAGTCATTTATCAGATGCTCTTAATCCAGAGTTATTTACAGTAAGCAAGAACAACACATGGTGATACATCACATACAGAACAATAGAACAACACATGGTGATACATCACATACAGAACAATAGAACAACATGGTGATACATCACATACAGAACAATAGAACAACACATGGTGATACATCACATACAGAACAATAGAACAACACATGGTGATACATCACATACAGAACAATAGAACATGGTGATACATCACATACAGAACAATAGAACATGGTGATACATCACATACAGAACAATAGAACAACACATGGTGATACATCACATACAGAACAATAGAACAACACATGGTGATACATCACATACAGAACAATAGAACAACATGGTGATACATCACATACAGAACAATAGAACAACACATGGTGATACATCACATACAGAACAATAGAACAAAACATGGTGATACATCACATACAGAACAATAGAACAACACATGGCGATACATCACATACAGAACAATAGAACAACATGGTGATACATCACATACAGAACAATAGAACAACACATGGTGATACATCACATACAGAACAATAGAACAACACATGGCGATACATCACATACAGAACAATAGAACAACACATGGTGATACATCACATACAGAACAATAGAACAACACATGGCGATACATCACATACAGAACAATAGAACAACACATGGTGGTACTCAGCCTAACGCAGGGTGAAACCAGGTGGTAACGCAGGGTGAAACCAGGTGGTACGGAGCCTAACGCAGGGTGAAACCAGGTGGTACTCAGCCTAACACAGGGTGAAACCAGGTGGTATGGAGCCTAACGCAGGGTGAAACCAGGTGGTACTCAGCCTAACACAGGGTGAAACCAGGTGGTACTCAGCCTAACACAGGGTGAAACCAGGTGGTATGGAGCCTAACGCAGGGTGAAACCAGGTGGTACTCAGCCTAACGCAGGGTGAAACCAGGTGGTATGGAGCCTAACGCAGGGTGAAACCAGGTGGTACTCAGCCTAACGCAGGGTGAAACCAGGTGGTACGGAGCCTAACGCAGGGTGAAACCAGGTGGTACGGAGCCTAACGCAGGGTGAAACCAGGTGGTACTCAGCCTAACACAGGGTGAAACCAGGTGGTACTCAGCCTAACGCAGGGTGAAACCAGGTGGTACTCAGCCTAACGCAGGGTGAAACCAGGTGGTACTCAGCCTAACGCAGGGTGAAACCAGGTGGTACTCAGCCTAACGCAGGGTGAAACCAGGTGGTATGGAGCCTAACGCAGGGTGAAACCAGGTGGTACGGAGCCTAACGCAGGGTGAAACCAGGTGGTATGGAGCCTAACGCAGGGTGAAACCAGGTGGTACGGAGCCTAACACAGGGTGAAACCAGGTGGTACTCAGCCTAACGCAGGGTGAAACCAGGTGGTACGGAGCCTAACGCAGGGTGAAACCAGGTGGTACTCAGCCTAACGCAGGGTGAAACCAGGTGGTACTCAGCCTAACGCAGGGTGAAACCAGGTGGTACTCAGCCTAACGCAGGGTGAAACCAGGTGGTACTCAGCCTAACGCAGGGTGAAACCAGGTGGTACTCAGCCTAACGCAGGGTGAAACCAGGTGGTACTCAGCCTAACGCAGGGTGAAACCAGGTGGTACTCAGCCTAACGCAGGGTGAAACCAGGTGGTACGGAGCCTAACGCAGGGTGAAACCAGGTGGTATGGAGCCTAACGCAGGGTGAAACCAGGTGGTATGGAGCCTAACGCAGGGTGAAACCAGGTGGTACTCAGCCTAACGCAGGGTGAAACCAGGTGGTACGGAGCCTAACACAGGGTGAAACCAGGTGGTACTCAGCCTAACGCAGGGTGAAACCAGGTGGTACTCAGCCTAACGCAGGGTGAAACCAGGTGGTATGGAGCCTAACGCAGGGTGAAACCAGGTGGTACTCAGCCTAACGCAGGGTGAAACCAGGTGGTACGGAGCCTAACGCAGGGTGAAACCAGGTGGTACGGAGCCTAACGCAGGGTGAAACCAGGTGGTATGGAGCCTAACGCAGGGTGAAACCAGGTGGTACTCAGCCTAACACAGGGTGAAACCAGGTGGTACTCAGCCTAACACAGGGTGAAACCAGGTGGTATATAGCCTAACACAGGGTGAAACCAGGTGGTACTCAGCCTAACACAGGGTGAAACCAGGTGGTACTCAGCCTAACGCAGGGTGAAACCAGGTGGTATGGAGCCTAACGCAGGGTGAAACCAGGTGGTACTCAGCCTAACGCAGGGTGAAACCAGGTGGTATGGAGCCTAACGCAAGGTGAAACCAGGTGGTACTCAGCCTAACGCAGGGTGAAACCAGGTGGTACGGAGCCTAACACAGGGTGAAACCAGGTGGTACTCAGCCTAACGCAGGGTGAAACCAGGTGGTATGGAGCCTAACGCAGGGTGAAACCAGGTGGTATGGAGCCTAACGCAGGGTGAAACCAGGTGGTATGGAGCCTAACGCAGGGTGAAACCAGGTGGTACTCAGCCTAACGCAGGGTGAAACCAGGTGGTACTCAGCCTAACGCAGGGTGAAACCAGGTGGTACTCAGCCTAACGCAGGGTGAAACCAGGTGGTATGGAGCCTAACGCAGGGTGAAACCAGGTGGTATGGAGCCTAACGCAGGGTGAAACCAGGTGGTACTCAGCCTAACGCAGGGTGAAACCAGGTGGTACTCAGCCTAACGCAGGGTGAAACCAGGTGGTACTCAGCCTAACGCAGGGTGAAACCAGGTGGTACTCAGCCTAACGCAGGGTGAAACCAGGTGGTATGGAGCCTAACGCAGGGTGAAACCAGGTGGTATGGAGCCTAACGCAGGGTGAAACCAGGTGGTATGGAGCCTAACGCAGGGTGAAACCAGGTGGTACTCAGCCTAACACAGGGTGAAACCAGGTGGTACTCAGCCTAACACAGGGTGAAACCAGGTGGTATATAGCCTAACACAGGGTGAAACCAGGTGGTACTCAGCCTAACACAGGGTGAAACCAGGTGGTACTCAGCCTAACACAGGGTGAAACCAGGTGGTACTCAGCCTAACGCAGGGTGAAACCAGGTGGTACTCAGCCTAACGCAGGGTGAAACCAGGTGGTACTCAGCCTAACACAGGGTGAAACCAGGTGGTATGGAGCCTAACACAGGGTGAAACCAGGTGGTACGGAGCCTAACGCAGGGTGAAACCAGGTGGTACGGAGCCTAACACAGGGTGAAACCAGGTGGTATGGAGCCTAACGCAGGGTGAAACCAGGTGGTACTCAGCCTAACGCAGGGTGAAACCAGGTGGTATGGAGCCTAACACAGGGTGAAACCAGGTGGTATGGAGCCTAACGCAGGGTGAAACCAGGTGGTACTCAGCCTAACGCAGGGTGAAACCAGGTGGTACTCAGCCTAACACAGGGTGAAACCAGGTGGTATGGAGCCTAACACAGGGTGAAACCAGGTGGTACGGAGCCTAACGCAGGGTGAAACCAGGTGGTACGGAGCCTAACGCAGGGTGAAACCAGGTGGTACTCAGCCTAACACAGGGTGAAACCAGGTGGTACTCAGCCTAACGCAGGGTGAAACCAGGTGGTACTCAGCCTAACACAGGGTGAAACCAGGTGGTACGGAGCCTAACGCAGGGTGAAACCAGGTGGTACTCAGCCTAACGCAGGGTGAAACCAGGTGGTATGGAGCCTAACGCAGGGTGAAACCAGGTGGTATGGAGCCTAACGCAGGGTGAAACCAGGTGGTATGGAGCCTAACACAGGGTGAAACCAGGTGGTACGGAGCCTAACGCAGGGTGAAACCAGGTGGTACGGAGCCTAACGCAGGGTGAAACCAGGTGGTATGGAGCCTAACGCAGGGTGAAACCAGGTGGTATGGAGCCTAACGCAGGGTGAAACCAGGTGGTATGGAGCCTAACGCAGGGTGAAACCAGGTGGTATGGAGCCTAACGCAGGGTGAAACCAGGTGGTATGGAGCCTAACGCAGGGTGAAACCAGGTGGTATGGAGCCTAACGCAGGGTGAAACCAGGTGGTATGGAGCCTAACGCAGGGTGAAACCAGGTGGTACTCAGCCTAACGCAGGGTGAAACCAGGTGGTACTCAGCCTAACGCAGGGTGAAACCAGGTGGTACTCAGCCTAACGCAGGGTGAAACCAGGTGGTACTCAGCCTAACGCAGGGTGAAACCAGGTGGTACTCAGCCTAATGCAGGGTGAAACCAGGTGGTACTCAGCCTAACGCAGGGTGAAACCAGGTGGTATGGAGCCTAACGCAGGGTGAAACCAGGTGGTACGCAGCCTAACGCAGGGTGAAACCAGGTGGTACTCAGCCTAACGCAGGGTGAAACCAGGTGGTTCTCAGCCTAACGCAGGGTGAAACCAGGTGGTACTCAGCCTAACGCAGGGTGAAACCAGGTGGTACGGAGCCTAACGCAGGGTGAAACCAGGTGGTACTCAGCCTAACGCAGGGTGAAACCAGGTGGTACGGAGCCTAACGCAGGGTGAAACCAGGTGGTACTCAGCCTAACGCAGGGTGAAACCAGGTGGTACGGAGCCTAACGCAGGGTGAAACCAGGTGGTACTCAGCCTAACGCAGGGTGAAACCAGGTGGTACGGAGCCTAACGCAGGGTGAAACCAGGTGGTACTCAGCCTAACGCAGGGTGAAACCAGGTGGTACTCAGCCTAACGCAGGGTGAAACCAGGTGGTATGGAGCCTAACGCAGGGTGAAACCAGGTGGTACGGAGCCTAACGCAGGGTGAAACCAGGTGGTACGGAGCCTAACGCAGGGTGAAACCAGGTGGTACTCAGCCTAACGCAGGGTGAAACCAGGTGGTATGGAGCCTAACGCAGGGTGAAACCAGGTGGTACGGAGCCTAACGCAGGGTGAAACCAGGTGGTACTCAGCCTAACGCAGGGTGAAACCAGGTGGTATGGAGCCTAACGCAGGGTGAAACCAGGTGGTTCTCAGCCTAACGCAGGGTGAAACCAGGTGGTACTCAGCCTAACGCAGGGTGAAACCAGGTGGTACTCAGCCTAACGCAGGGTGAAACCAGGTGGTACTCAGCCTAACGCAGGGTGAAACCAGGTGGTTCTCAGCCTAACGCAGGGTGAAACCAGGTGGTACTCAGCCTAACGCAGGGTGAAACCAGGTGGTACGGAGCCTAACGCAGGGTGAAACCAGGTGGTACTCAGCCTAACGCAGGGTGAAACCAGGTGGTACGGAGCCTAACGCAGGGTGAAACCAGGTGGTACTCAGCCTAACGCAGGGTGAAACCAGGTGGTACTCAGCCTAACGCAGGGTGAAACCAGGTGGTACTCAGCCTAACGCAGGGTGAAACCAGGTGGTACTCAGCCTAACGCAGGGTGAAACCAGGTGGTACGCAGCCTAACGCAGGGTGAAACCAGGTGGTACTCAGCCTAACGCAGGGTGAAACCAGGTGGTACTCAGCCTAACGCAGGGTGAAACCAGGTGGTACTCAGCCTAACGCAGGGTGAAACCAGGTGGTACTCAGCCTAACGCAGGGTGAAACCAGGTGGTACTCAGCCTAACGCAGGGTGAAACCAGGTGGTACGGAGCCTAACGCAGGGTGAAACCAGGTGGTACTCAGCCTAACGCAGGGTGAAACCAGGTGGTACGGAGCCTAACGCAGGGTGAAACCAGGTGGTACTCAGCCTAACGCAGGGTGAAACCAGGTGGTACTCAGCCTAACGCAGGGTGAAACCAGGTGGTACGGAGCCTAACACAGGGTGAAACCAGGTGGTACTCAGCCTAACGCAGGGTGAAACCAGGTGGTACTCAGCCTAACGCAGGGTGAAACCAGGTGGTACTCAGCCTAACGCAGGGTGAAACCAGGTGGTATGGAGCCTAACGCAGGGTGAAACCAGGTGGTACTCAGCCTAACGCAGGGTGAAACCAGGTGGTACGGAGCCTAACGCAGGGTGAAACCAGGTGGTACTCAGCCTAACGCAGGGTGAAACCAGGTGGTACTCAGCCTAACGCAGGGTGAAACCAGGTGGTACGGAGCCTAACGCAGGGTGAAACCAGGTGGTACGCAGCCTAACGCAGGGTGAAACCAGGTGGTACTCAGCCTAACGCAGGGTGAAACCAGGTGGTACTCAGCCTAACGCAGGGTGAAACCAGGTGGTACTCAGCCTAACGCAGGGTGAAACCAGGTGGTACTCAGCCTAACGCAGGGTGAAACCAGGTGGTACTCAGCCTAACGCAGGGTGAAACCAGGTGGTACTCAGCCTAACGCAGGGTGAAACCAGGTGGTACGGAGCCTAACGCAGGGTGAAACCAGGTGGTATGGAGCCTAACGCAGGGTGAAACCAGGTGGTATGGAGCCTAACGCAGGGTGAAACCAGGTGGTACTCAGCCGAACGCAGGGTGAAACCAGGTGGTACTCAGCCTAACGCAGGGTGAAACCAGGTGGTACGGAGCCTAACGCAGGGTGAAACCAGGTGGTACGCAGCCTAACGCAGGGTGAAACCAGGTGGTACTTAGCCTAACGCAGGGTGAAACCAGGTGGTACTCAGCCTAACGCAGGGTGAAACCAGGTGGTACGGAGCCTAACGCAGGGTGAAACCAGTTGGTATGGAGCCTAACGCAGGGTGAAACCAGGTGGTATGGAGCCTAACGCAGGGTGAAACCAGGTGGTACTCAGCCGAACGCAGGGTGAAACCAGGTGGTAACGCAGGGTGAAACCAGGTGGTAACGCAGGGTGAAACCAGGTGGTACTCAGCCTAACGCAGGGTGAAACCAGGTGGTAACGCAGGGTGAAACCAGGTGGGAACGCAGGGTGAAACCAGGTGGTACTCAGCCTAACGCAGGGTGAAACCAGGTGGTAACGCAGGGTGAAACCAGGTGGGAACGCAGGGTGAAACCAGGTGGTACTCAGCCTAACGCAGGGTGAAACCAGGTGGTACTCAGCCTAACGCAGGGTGAAACCAGGTGGGAACGCAGGGTGAAACCAGGTGGTACTCAGCCTAACGCAGGGTGAAACCAGGTGGGAACGCAGGGTGAAACCAGGTGGTACTCAGCCTAACACAGGGTGAAACCAGGTGGTAACGCAGGGTGAAACCAGGTGGGAACGCAGGGTGAAACCAGGTGGGAACGCAGGGTGAAACCAGGTGGTACTCAGCCTAACGCAGGGTGAAACCAGGTGGGAACGCAGGGTGAAACCAGGTGGTACTCAGCCTAACACAGGGTGAAACCAGGTGGTAACGCAGGGTGAAACCAGGTGGGAACGCAGGGTGAAACCAGGTGGGAACGCAGGGTGAAACCAGGTGGTACTCAGCCTAACGCAGGGTGAAACCAGGTGGTAACGCAGGGTGAAACCAGGTGGGAACGCAGGGTGAAACCAGGTGGTACTCAGCCTAACGCAGGGTGAAACCAGGTGGTAACGCAGGGTGAAACCAGGTGGGAACGCAGGGTGAAACCAGGTGGTACTCAGCCTAACGCAGGGTGAAACCAGGTGGTACTCAGCCTAACGCAGGGTGAAACCAGGTGGGAACGCAGGGTGAAACCAGGTGGTACTCAGCCTAATGCAGGGCCGTTGAGAGAATATCCAACAAGCTTCCAAACTGCAACAACTTCATCTGCAAGACATTTCTTAAAAGAAAGTAGCTCATAACATGTCCACCGTGGATTTTCATGAAACAAACACTTTGAGGACAGAAAGAGGATAATTCAAGCTTTCCGTACAGCTGCAATGTTGGTGAGTTTGACGTTGTTGAATACAATGAGACAGGACTGTTCTGATTGGATGAATGTCTATGGGAAGGTGAGACAGGACTGTTCTGATTGGATGAATGTCTATGGGAAGGTGCACAATCAATCCATTCAGTCATTGTGTTTGTACATATGCACATGCGTATAGCTTACACTATAAGCTTATACAATAAACAACAGAAAAACAACATACGTTGAAGTGAAGTGCATGTGAGTCTCATACGGTAGACATCCTGTTGTCATAGAATACTACAGATACTACTTATCTGTCATAGAACTACATATCTGTCATATATTATATATCTGTCATATAGAACTACATATCTGTCATATAGAACTAACTACATATCTGTCATATATTATATATCTGTCATATAGAACTACATATCTGTCATATAGAACTAACTACATAACTGTAATATAGAACTACATATATGTCATATAGAACTACATATCTGTCATATAGAACTACATATCTGTCATATAGAACTACATATCTGTCATATAGAACTTCATATCTGTCATATAGAACTACATAACTGTCATATAGAACTACATATCTGTCATATAGAACTACATAACTGTCATATAGAACTACATATCTGTCATAATAGAACTAACTACATAACTGTCATATAGAACTACATATCTGTCATATAGAACTACATATCTGTCATATAGAACTAACTACATAACTGTCATATAGAACTACATATCTGTCATATAGAACTAACTACATAACTGTCATATAGAACTACATATCTGTCATATAGAACTAACTACATAACTGTCATATAGAACTACATATCTGTCATATAGAACTAACTACATAACTGTCATATAGAACTACATATCTGTCATATAGAACTACATATCTGTCATATAGAACTACATATCTGTCATAATAGAACTAACTACATAACTGTCATATAGAACTACATCTGTCATATAGAACGACATATCTGTCATATAGAACTAACTACATAACTGTAATATAGAACTACATATATGTCATATAGAACTACATATCTGTCATATAGAACTACATATCTGTCATATAGAACGACATATCTGTCATATAGAACTAACTACATAACTGTAATATAGAACTACATATATGTCATATAGAACTACATATCTGTCATATAGAACTAACTACATATCTGTCATATAGAACTAACTACATAACTGTAATATAGAACTACATATATGTCATATAGAACTACATATCTGTCATATAGAACTACATATCTGTCATATAGAACTACATATCTGTCATATAGAACTTCATATCTGTCATATAGAACTACATAACTGTCATATAGAACTACATATCTGTCATATAGAACTACATAACTGTCATATAGAACTACATATCTGTCATATAAAACTACATATCTGTCATATAGAACTAACTACATAACTGTCATATAGAACTACATATCTGTCATATAGAACTACATATCTGTCATATAGAACTAACTACATAACTGTCATATAGAACTACATAACTGTCATATAGAACTACATATCTGTCATATAGAACTACATATCTGTCATATAGAACTACATATCTGTCATATAGAACTACATATCTGTCATATAGAACTAACTACATAACTGTCATATAGAACTACATATCTGTCATATAGAACTACATATCTGTCATATAGAACTGTCACCTCATAATTCCACATTAACCCAAATGGTAGAGGATTTAAACTCCAATCAAATCCTTCCATGATGATTATGATTGGTTTAAACATTCTATAACACGTTCAATGTAAATGTGTCGTCCAGTGAAGGCCAGGCTACGGTTCTGTTGCATAACTGTAATAATCATCATAATCATAAAGAGCTGTGATGGAGAATGAATGACCTTGACCTCTTAACGTCCGGCTAATTACCAACCACTAGCCTTAATGACTCCTTATCCATGACACCTTCTCTGAGGTTGTTCATGTTTCTGTGTGTGCGTGCGTTGCGTGCGTGCGGTGTTCTCAGAGGTGAGGCGGGTTTGTTTGTTATGAATTAGTGTTTGTTATGAATTAGTGTTTGTTATGAATTAGTGTTTGTTATGAATTAGTCAAAGACATGAAACTAAAACCACGTCTGCTAACTGGTGTCTGTTTACCCTTTATGGAGCAGGGGTCCTCAACCAGTGGTCTGTTGACCACCAGGGGTCCTTGAGGGGGTTCCAGGTGGTCCGGGGACCACCAGGGGTCCTTGAGGGGGTTCCAGGTGGTCCGGGGACCACCAGGGGTCCTTGAGGGGGTTCCAGGTGGTCCGGGGACCACCAGGGGTCCTTGAGGGGGTTCCAGGTGGTCCGGGGACCACCAGGGGTCCTTGAGGGGGGTTCCAGGTGGTCCGGGGACCACCAGGGGTCCTTGAGGGGGTTCCAGGTGGTCCGGAGACCACCAGGGGTCCTTGAGGGGGTTCCAGGTGGTCCGGGGACCACCAGTGGTCCTTGAGGGTGTTCCAGGTGGTCCGGGGACCACCAGTGGTCCTTGAGGGTGTTCCAGGTGGTCCGGGGACCACCAGTGGTCCTTGAGGGGGTTCCAGGTGGTCCGGGGACCACCAGTGGTCCTTGAGGGGGTTCCAGGTTCCAGCTAAATGGACCCTTATACCAAATGGACCCCTTAATAGATCTTTAACTCCTGAGCGTGTAAAATTTAACCAAATGGACCCGTACGGGTCCATTTGGTTTCATTTTATGCTCTGCAAGAAATCAATTATTATTATCTCTCCTAATGGTACCAACATCATGTTATCTCTCCTAATGGTACCAACACCATGTTATCTCTCCTAATGGTACCAACATCATGTTATCTCTCCTAATGGTACCAACACCATGTTATCTCTCCTAATGGTACCAACATCATGTTATCTCTCCTAATGGTACCAACATCATGTTATCTCTCCTAATGGTACCAACATCATGTTATCTCTCCTAATGGTACCAACACCATGTTATCTCTCCTAATGGTACCAACACCATGTTATCTCTCCTAATGGTACCACCACCATGTTATCTCTCCTAATGGTACCAACATCATGTTATCTCTCCTAATGGTACCAACATCATGTTATCTCTCCTATTGGTACCAACATCATGTTATCTCTCCTAATGGTACCAACATCATGTTATCTCTGCTAATGGTACCAACACCATGTTATCTCTCCTAATGGTACCAACATCATGTTATCTCTCCTAATGGTACCAACACCATGTTATCTCTCCTAATGGTACCACCACCATGTTATCTCTCCTAATGGTACCAACATCATGTTATCTCTCCTAATGGTACCAACATCATGTTATCTCTCCTATTGGTACCAACATCATGTTATCTCTCCTAATGGTACCAACATCATGTTATCTCTACTAATAGTACCAACATCATGTTATCTCTCCTAATGGTACCAACACCATGTTATCTCTACTAATAGTACCAACATCATGTTATCTCTCCTAATGGTACCAACATCATGTTATCTCTCCTAATGGTACCAACACCATGTTATCTCTCCTAATGGTACCAACACCATGTTATCTCTCCTAATGGTACCAACACCATGTTATCTCTCCTAATGGTACCAACATCATGTTATCTCTCCTAATGGTACCAACATCATGTTATCTCTCCTAATGGTACCAACACCATGTTATCTCTCCTAATGGTACCACCACCATGTTATCTCTCCTAATGGTACCAACATCATGTTATCTCTCCTAATGGTACCAACATCATGTTATCTCTCCTATTGGTACCAACATCATGTTATCTCTCCTAATGGTACCAACATCATGTTATCTCTACTAATAGTACCAACATCATGTTATCTCTCCTAATGGTACCAACATCATGTTATCTCTCCTAATGGTACCAACATCATGTTATCTCTCCTAATGGTACCAACATCATGTTATCTCTCCTAATGGTACCAACATCATGTTATCTCTCCTAATGGTACCAACATCATGTTATCTCTACTAATAGTACCAACATCATGTTATCTCTCCTAGTGGTACCAACACCATGTTATCTCTCCTAATGGTACCAACACCATGTCATCTCTCCTAGTGGTACCAACACCATGTTATCTCTCCTAATGGTACCAACACCATGTTATCTCTCCTAATGGTACCAACACCATGTTATCTCTCCTATTGGTACCAACACCATGTTATCTCTCCTAATGGTACCAACACCATGTTATCGCTCCTAATGGTACCAACATCATGTTATCTCTCCTAATGGTACCAACACCATGTTATCTCTCCTAATGGTACCAACACCATGTTATCTCTCCTAATGGTACCAACATCATGTTATCTCTCCTAATGGTACCAACACCATGTTATCTCTCCTAATGGTACCAACACCATGTTATCTCTCCTATTGGTACCAACACCATGTTATCTCTCCTATTGGTACCAACACCATGTTATCTCTCCTAATGGTACCAACACCATGTTATCTCTCCTATTGGTACCAACATCATGTTATCTCTCCTATTGGTACCAACACCATGTTATCTCTCCTATTGGTACCAACACCATGTTATCTCTCCTAATGGTACCAACACCATGTTATCTCTCCTAATGGTACCAACACCATGTTATCTCTCCTAATGGTACCAACACCATGTTATCTCTCCTAATGGTACCAACATCATGTTATCTCTCCTAATGGTACCAACATCATGTTATCTCTCCTAATGGTACCAACACCATGTTATCTCTCCTAATGGTACCAACATCATGTTATCTCTCCTAATGGTACCAACATCATGTTATCTCTCCTAATGGTACCAACACCATGTTATCTCTCCTAATGGTACCAACACCATGTTATCTCTCCTAATGGTACCAACACCATGTTATCTCTCCTAATGGTACCAACACCATGTTATCTCTCCTAATGGTACCAACATCATGTTATCTCTCCTAATGGTACCAACATCATGTTATCTCTCCTAATGGTACCAACACCATGTTATCTCTCCTAATGGTACCAACATCATGTTATCTCTCCTAATGGTACCGACACCATGTTATCTCTCCTAATGGTACCAACACCATGTTATCTCTCCTAATGGTACCGACATCATGTTATCTCTCCTAATGGTACCGACATCATGTTATCTCTCCTAATGGTACCAACACCATGTTATCTCTCCTAATGGTACCGACATCATGTTATCTCTCCTAATGGTACCGACATCATGTTATCTCTCCTAATGGTACCAACACCATGTTATCTCTCCTAATGGTACCGACATCATGTTATCTCTCCTAATGGTACCGACATCATGTTATCTCTCCTAGAACATAGAATGCAGAGAGACAGTAAACTATAGGATCATAGAATGCAGAGAGACAGTAAACTATAGGATCATAGAATGCAGAGAGACAGTAAACTATAGGATCATAGAATGCAGAGAGACAGTAAACTATAGGATCATAGAATGCAGAGAGACAGTAAACTATAGGATCATAGAATGCAGAGAGACAGTAAACTATAGGATCATAGAATGCAGAGAGACAGTAAACTATAGGATCATAGAATGCAGAGAGACAGTAAACTATAGGATCATAGAATGCAGAGAGACAGTAAACTATAGGATCATAGAATGCAGAGAGACAGTAAACTATAGGATCATAGAATGCAGAGAGACAGTAAACTATAGGATCATAGAATGCAGAGAGACAGTAAACTATAGGATCATAGAATGCAGAGAGACAGTAAACTATAGGATCATAGAATGCAGAGAGACAGTAAACTATAGGATCATAGAATGCAGAGAGACAGTAAACTATAGGATCATAGAATGCAGAGAGACAGTAAACTATAGGATCATAGAATGCAGAGAGACAGTAAACTATAGGATCATAGAATGCAGAGAGACAGTAAACTATAGGATCATAGAATGCAGAGAGACAGTACACTATAGCAGGGGTTCTCAACCCGTGGGTCGCGACCCCTCAGGGTTTTTTGTATGCAACTGAATGGCTGGAAAATGGAAATGAAGAGTTTACATATAGTACACATAGTACATGCATACACCTTCCCTAATGATTATATCTGGTTTCAGTATTTATTTATGGTGTAGTGTCTCTTATTAAGGTTATTGTAGCAGTCAATTTATATTGGGAGTCGGGAGGGGGCGGGGCGGGGGTCCCGAGACGTTGCCATAGCATTTTCGGGGGTCCCCGGCCAAAAACGTTGAGAACCCCTGAACTATAGGATCATAGAATGCAGAGAGACAGTAAACTATAGGATCATAGAATGCAGAGAGACAGTGTAGCGTCTCAGTAAACTATAGGATCATAGAATGCAGAGACAGTGTAGCGTCTCAGTAAACTATAGGATCATAGAATAAAGAGAGACAGTGTAGCGTCTCAGTAAACTATAGGATCATAGAATGCAGAGACAGTGTAGCGTCTCAGTAAACTATAGGATCATAGAATGCAGAGACAGTGTAGCGTCTCAGTAAACTATAGGATCATAGAATGCAGAGAGACAGTAAACTATAGGACCATAGAATGCAGAGAGACAGTAAACTATAGGATCATAGAATTCAGAGACAGTGTAGCGTCTCAGTAAACTATAGGATCATAGAATGCAGAGAGACAGTAAACTATAGGATCATAGAATGCAGAGAGACAGTAAACTATAGGATCATAGAATGCAGAGAGACAGTAAACTATAGGATCATAGAATGCAGAGACAGTGTAGTGTCTCAGTAAACTATAGGATCATAGAATGCAGAGAGAAAGTGTAGCGTCTCAGTAAACTATAGGATCATAGAATGCAGAGAGACAGTAAACTATAGGATCATAGAATGCAGAGAGACAGTAAACTATATAGGATCATAGAATGCAGAGAGACAGTAAACTATATAGGATCATAGAATGCAGAGAGACAGTAAACTATAGGATCATAGAATGCAGAGAGACAGTAAACTATAGGATCATAGAATGCAGAGAGACAGTAAACTATAGGATCATAGAATGCAGAGAGACAGTAAACTATAGGATCATAGATTGCAACATAGAATCCCAACTTAATTTACAAATTGTTGTAGGTTAGGTTTATCAGAATTGGAAAATGTTCAGATTTGTGTTCTCTGCATGCGTGCGTGCGTGCGTGCGTGCGTGCGTGCGTGCAGTCCAGTGTATGGAGGTCAGAGCTCGTCTCATGACTGATATAGATTTGGTGTCAACAGTAAACAGCTCTCTCTCTGATAACTGATCAATATGGATCAATAACATGAACTCTGTGTCACCAATACAGCTGACACACACACACACACACACACACACACACACACACACACACACACACACACACACACACACACACACACACACACACACACACACACACACACACACACACACACACACACACACACACACACACACACACACACACCTTAACGTAAAGTGTCAGACTGACCGTGGTGAGGGGGGGTGGTCCGCCAGACGGAAGGCGCTGACCCCCCACAAGGAGGAGGAGGGGGGGGGGGGGGGCACGTGCACGTGGGGGCGTGCACGCGGGGGGCGTGCACATGGCCGTGCTCACCTTGTTGCTATGGCGACCGTCACTGTGTTCACAGAGAGGTTAGAATACGCACGCACGCACGCACGCACGCACGCACGCACGCACGCACGCACGCACGCACGCACGCACGCACGCACGCACGCACATCTTACTTCACAGTATGTGGCCAATCACAAGTCAATACAGACAACAGGAAATCAGAAAGAAAGTATAAAAATGCTTTCTGGAGAGAGAGAGAGAGAGAGAGAGAGAGAGAGAGAGAGAGAGAGAGAGAGAGAGAGAGAGAGAGAGAGAGAGACAGAGATAGAGACAGAGAGAGAGAGACAGAGAGAGAGAGACAGAGAGAGAGAGACAGAGAGAGAGAGAAAGAAATAAAAGAAAGAAAGAAAGAAAGGAAAGAAAGAAAAGCTGTAAAGGAACCATCCTACCTCTCAGCGATCCTCTCCTGTCAGGGTTAGGGTCTCAGGGATCCTCTGTCAGATCCTCTCCTGTCAGATCCTCTCCTGTCAGAGTCTCTCCTGTCAGAGTCTCTCTAGAGGAGGCTACTGTCACTCTGAACATCACCACTGCTGCTCCCAGCTTTAATTATGAAGGATTAATAATCTATAGACTGTCTGTCTGTCTGTCTGTCTGTCTATCTGTCCAGCAGCATCTCTTGTGTCCCCTAGACAGACAGACAGACAGACAGACAGACAGACAGACAGACAGACAGTAAAGTAGGTTAAGTGTAATTCCATCCATGGAAGCGTTCCACTCTCATGATCATTCATAAAGTTACCCTGCCGTGTCTACATTTATACTGTTATGTCTCTATAGTGTGTACATTTATACTGTTATGTACTCTATAGTGTGTACATTTATACTGTTATGTCTCTATAGTGTGTACATTTATACTGTTATGTACTCTATAGTGTGTACATTTATACTGTTATGTACTCTATAGTGTGTACATTTATACTGTTATGTCTCTATAGTGTGTACATTTATACTGTTATGTACTCTATAGTGTGTACATTTATACTGTTATGTACTCTATAGTGTGTACATTTATACTGTTATGTACTCTATAGTGTGTACATTTATACTGTAGCTTCGTGCAGCTTCGTCTCCTCCGCCTGCAGCTTCGTCTCCTCCACCTGCAGCTTCGTCTCCTCCGCCTGCAGCTTCGTCTCCTCCGCCTGCAGCTCCGCCCGCGTCAGCCCGGCTCCTGCAGCCCCGGCTCCTGCAGCTCCAGCTCCTGCAGCTCCAGCTCCTGCTCCTGCTGCAGCCCGGCTCCTGTTCCCGCTGCAGCCCTGGTTCCTGCAGCCCCGCCTCCAGTGCCTGCTCCTGCAGCATCGCTTTCCGAGCCTGCAGCACCTCCGGCGTCTCCTCCAGAGCCTGCAGCACTTCCGGCGTCTCCTCCAGAGCCTGCAGCACTTCCGGCGTCTCCTCCAGAGTCTGCAGCATTCCTGGCGTCGCTTCCTAAATCCCCCGCCTCGTCCCCCAGACGACACCTCTGCCTCGTCTCGGCCTCCAGGCCGCCCTCCAGATGACATCTTGTCGATCTCGTCTCGGCCTCCTGGCCGCCCTCCAGATGACATCTTGTCGGTCTCGTCTCGGCCTCCTGGCCGCCCTCCAGATGACATCTTGTCGATCTCGTCTCGGCCTCCTGGCCGCCCTCCAGATGACATCTTGTCGATCTCGTCTCGGCCTCCAGGCCGCCCTCCAGATGACATCTTGTCGATCTCGTCTCGGCCTCCTGGCCGCCCTCCAGATGACATCTTGTCGGTCTCGTCTCGGCCTCCTGGCCGCCCTCCAGATGACATCTTGTCGATCTCGTCTCGGCCTCCTGGCCGCCCTCCAGATGACATCTTGTCGATCTCGTCTCGGCCTCCTGGCCGCCCTCCAGATGACATCTTGTCGATCTCGTCTCGGCCTCCTGGCCGCCCTCCAGATGACATCTTGTCGATCTCGTCTCGGCCTCCAGGCCGCCCTCCAGATGACATCTTGTCGATCTCGTCTCGGCCTCCTGGCCGCCCTCCAGATGACATCTTGTCGGTCTCGTCTCGGCCTCCTGGCCGCCCTCCAGATGACATCTTGTCGATCTCGTCTCGGCCTCCTGGCCGCCCTCCAGATGACATCTTGCCGACCTCGTCTCAACCTCCTGGCCGCCCTCCAGATGACATCTTGTCGGTCTCGTCTCGGCCTCCTGGCCGCCCTCCAGATGACATCTTGTCGGTCTCGTCTCGGCCTCCTGGCCGCCCTCCAGATGACATCTTGTCGATCTCGTCTCGGCCTCCAGGCCGCCCTCCAGATGACATCTTGTCGATCTCGTCTCGGCCTCCTGGCCGCCCTCCAGATGACATCTTGCCGACCTCGTCTCAACCTCCTGGCCGCCCTCCAGATGACATCTTGTCGGTCTCGTCTCGGCCTCCTGGCCGCCCTCCAGATGACATCTTGTCGATCTCGTCTCGGCCTCCAGGCCGCCCTCCAGATGACATCTTGTCGATCTCGTCTCGGCCTCCTGGCCGCCCTCCAGATGACATCTTGTCGGTCTCGTCTCGGCCTCCTGGCCGCCCTCCAGATGACATCTTGTCGATCTCGTCTCGGCCTCCAGGCCGCCCTCCAGATGACATCTTGTCGATCTCGTCTCGGCCTCCTGGCCGCCCTCCAGATGACATCTTGCCGACCTCGTCTCAACCTCCTGGCCGCCCTCCAGATGACATCTTGTCGGTCTCGTCTCGGCCTCCTGGCCGCCCTCCAGATGACATCTTGTCGATCTCGTCTCGGCCTCCTGGCCGCCCTCCAGATGACATCTTGTCGGTCTCGTCTCGGCCTCCTGGCCGCCCTCCAGATGACATCTTGCTGACCTCGTCTCAACCTCCAGGCCGTCCTCCAGATGACATCTTGCTGACCTCGTCTCAACCTCCAGGCCGTCCTCCAGATGACATCTTGCTGACCTCGTCTCAACCTCCAGGCCGTCCTCCAGATGACATCTTGCTGACCTCGTCTCAACCTCCAGGCCGCCCTCCAGATGACATCTTGCCGACCTCGTCTCAACCTCCAGGCCGCCCTCCAGATGACATCTTGCCGACCTCGTCTCAACCTCCAGGCCGCCCTCCAGATGACATCTTGCTGACCTCGTCTCAACCTCCAGGCCGTCCTCCAGATGACATCTTGCTGACCTCGTCTCAACCTCCAGGCCGTCCTCCAGATGACATCTTGCCGACCTCGTCTCAACCTCCTGGCCGCCCTCCAGATGACATCTTGCCGACCTCATCTCAACCTCCTGGCCGCCCTCCAGATGACATCTTGCCGACCTCGTCTCAACCTCCTGGCCGCCCTCCAGATGACAACTTGCTGACCTCGTCTCAACCTCCTGGCCGTCCTCCAGAGGTCGTCTGTTCTCCCACGTCCCGGCCTCCCCGCCGGCCTCCCCGCCGGCCTCCCCGCCGGCCTCCAGACAACACCCACTCAGCCCTGGTCCATCATTCAGGCCTCCCCGCCGGCCTCCAGACAACACCCACTCAGCCCTGGTCCATCATTCAGGCCTCCCCGCCGGCCGCCAGACAACACCCGCTCAGTCCTGGTCCATCATTCAGGCCTCCCCGCCGGCCGCCAGACAACACCCGCTCAGCCCTGGTCCATCATTCAGGCCGCCCACCTGAGATCACCTGCCCAGCCCCGGTGGAGGGTATATATAGAGGGTATATATAGAGTGTATGTATAGAGGGTATGTATAGAGGTAGAGTGTATGTATAGAGGGTATGTATAGAGGGTATATATAGAGTGTATGTATAGAGGGTATATATAGAGTGTATGTATAGAGGGTATATATAGAGTGTATGTATAGAGGGTATATATAGAGGGTATATATAGAGTGTATGTATAGAGTGTATGTATAGAGGGTATGTATAGAGGGTATATATAGAGTGTATGTATAGAGTGTATGTATAGAGGGTATATATAGAGGGTATGTATAGAGTGTATGTATAGAGTGTATGTATAGAGGGTATGTATAGAGGGTATGTATAGAGGGTATGTATAGAGTGTATGTATAGAGTGTATGTATAGAGGGTATGTATAGAGGGTATATATAGAGTGTATGTATAGAGGGTATGTATAGAGGGTATGTATAGAGTGTATGTATAGAGGGTATGTATAGAGGGTATATATAGAGTGTATGTATAGAGGGTATGTATAGAGGGTATGTATAGAGTGTATGTATATGTATAGAGTGTATGTATAGAGTGTATGTATAGAGTGTATGTATAGAGTGTATGTATAGAGGGTATATATAGTGTATGTATAGAGGGTATGTATAGAGGGTATGTATAGAGTGTATGTATATGTATAGAGTGTATGTATAGAGTATATATAGAGGGTATGTATAGAGTGTATGTATAGAGGGTATGTATAGAGGGTATATATAGAGTGTATGTATAGAGGGTATATATAGAGGGTATATATAGAGTGTATGTATAGAGGGTATATATAGAGGGTATGTATAGAGGGTATATATAGAGGGTATATATAGAGTGTATGTATAGAGTGTATGTATAGAGGGTATATATAGAGGGTATATATAGAGTGTATGTATAGAGGGTATATATAGAGGGTATATATAGAGTGTATGTATAGAGGGTATATATAGAGGGTATGTATAGAGGGTATATATAGAGGGTATATATAGAGTGTATGTATAGAGGGTATATATAGAGGGTATATATAGAGGGTATATATAGAGGGTATATATAGAGTGTATGTATAGAGGGTATATATAGAGGGTATATATAGAGTGTATGTATAGAGGGTATGTATAGAGTGTATGTATAGAGGGTATATATAGAGGGTATGTATAGAGGGTATATATAGAGGGTATATATAGAGTGTATGTATAGAGGGTATATATAGAGGGTATATATAGAGTGTATGTATAGAGGGTATGTATAGAGTGTATGTATATGTATAGAGTGTATGTATAGAGTGTATGTATAGAGGGTATGTATAGAGGGTATGTATAGAGTGTATGTATAGAGTGTATGTATAGAGGGTATATATAGAGGGTATATATAGAGTGTATGTATAGAGGGTATATATAGAGGGTATATATAGAGGGTATATATAGAGGGTATATATAGTGTATGTATAGAGGGTATATATAGAGGGTATATATAGAGTGTATGTATAGAGGGTATATATAGAGGGTATATATAGAGGGTATATATAGTGTATGTATAGAGGGTATATATAGAGTGTATGTATAGAGGGTATATATAGAGGGTATATATAGAGGGTATATATAGAGTGTATGTATAGAGGGTATATATAGAGGGTATATATAGAGGGTATGTATAGAGGGTATATATAGAGGGTATATATAGAGTGTATGTATAGAGGGTATATATAGAGGGTATATATAGAGGGTATATATAGAGGGTATATATAGAGGGTATATATAGAGGGTATATATAGAGGGTATGTATAGAGGGTATATATAGAGGGTATGTATAGAGGGTATGTATAGAGTGTATGTATAGAGGGTATGTATAGAGTGTATGTATAGAGGGTATGTAGGGATATATATAGTCAACTTTTGGGCTTTTGTTTCCTGCACTATTTCTAGTTCCCAAACAAATTGAACATCCGTGAAAATATCAGAGGATGCTGTTGCAAGTGTGATCTGTACACGGCACCACACTGCCCTCCGGTGGTCGCATCATGCTACTACACCTGTAGTCTGCCTCTATTACAGTGGGTTACTGTTGTACTGATTGATTGATTGATTGATTGATTGATTGATTGAAATATTTATTAACAGTTTGCAGAATTACAGTACATTTCAAGCACAAACTCAATACAAAGACTGTTAACTGTGAGTGGACGACCCAATTAAGCATTACACTTGTTTACAAGAGGGTCCACCATGTTCAATTCATCAAAACATTTAGAGACGTACAAATAGACACTTCTATATACCGGTAGTCAAAGAACAGAACAGGAATTCATCATAAAGGAGGTAGAAAGGGAAAAGAAACATATACAGTGAGGGGAAAAAGGGGGGTGGGGGAGGACGGTGGGGGCGATTCAGATTTTACGGGGGCCAGTTTCGAATTGCAGCCGTCCGTAGGTGCCCTTTGAGGGCGGTTTTGAAGGAGTCAAGGGATTCATACATCTGTCAAATTTGCTGCCAAAAACAACACTGGTTTAATTACTCGCGGCTCGCTTGCAGAAGATGTCAAATCTCAATGAAGTCCCCCGAACCTGTTAGTGTGGTTTCTATGGAGGTATGAACCTGTGAGTGTGGTTTCTATGGAGGTATGAACCTGTGAATGTGGTTTCTACAGAGGTATGAACCTGTGAGTGTGGTTTCTATGGAGGTATGAACCTGTGAATGTGGTTTCTATGGAGGTATGAACCTGTGAGTGTGGTTTCTATGGAGGTATGAACCTGTGAGTGTGGTTTAGATAGAGGTATGAACATAGACATATATACATAGACGCCCCTTCCGGCTCTGAGGCGTGTGTCACCATTGAAGGCACTATTTTCCCGACATTCCTTGCGAAGAATAGCGGAAGCAAAGCGGAAGCTTGTCAAGCTTCCGCGTGCGTAACATAAGTCCCGGAAAAGACGCGCTGTGATTGGCCAGTAGTCACTTGAGTGACAGCGAGAGACATGGAGGAGTCACATGAGTGACGTCACTTCAGCACTTCTAAAAAAAAAAAAGGCTTCAGCACTGCACTTCCGCCTTCATTGCGATACACGTCGCTCCAATGAACTGCAGCGGCAAATGAGGCACCTATTTATTAATATCTATGGGGTATGAACCTGTGAGTGTGGTTTCTAAGGAGGTATGAACCTGTGAATGTGGTTTCTACCTCCTCCCCTCCTCCTCCACCTCCACCACCTCCCCTCCTCCACCTCCACCTCCCCTCCTCCACCACCTCCACGGGCACACACACACACACACACACACACACACACACACACACACACACACACACACACACACACACACACACACACACACACACACACACACACACACACACACACACACACACACACACACACACACACACACACACACACACACACACACCGAGGTTCCGTGTCAGGATATTCCAGCCCAGGTAGAAATGTAGTCGAACCGTCCACAATCAGTGGATTAAACCCTGTTCACAGTATCGTTATGTAAAAGTAAACATATCAGAACAGAGATAGAGTTGATAAACTTCACACAGGAATGTAAAATATGAAGTCAGGGGTGAAACAGGCGCTTAAATCAGACTTAAATAACAATGTAGTCCAGTCGGTAACAAGACAACTCACCCCTTTTGCCACTTTTGGTGAGTTGTCCTGACAACTATGGAGTTGTCCTGACAACTCACCCCGAACGTGAAGACAACTCACCAGGGGTGAGATGTCTTCACTTTCCGGGGTGAGATGTCTTCACTTTTGGCCACTTTCGGGGTGAGTTGTCTTCACGTTCGGGGTGAGTTGTCAGGACAACTCACCAAAAGTCTGACTGAATATGTAGCCTTTGAGCTCTTTTATATACTTTACTGAATATTGCACAATAATACTTTACTGAATATTTCACAAGAATATAACACAAGAGTCAAATGTACGGTCAAATGTAATGTAGTTTATTTAAATAGAAACATTGTAAACAAAGTTCAAACAGCAGTTTGTACAAAAAATATAGAAAAAAGGTAAACATCAAAAGTTTAGAAAAACATCAGTTTATACAAAAAAATATAGAAAAAAGTTAAGTATAGAAAAAATGTAAACTAAAAAATATAGTAAAAAGTTGTCATATCTAAAAACATCAGTTTGCTACAAAAACACTAAAAAGTTGTCATATCTACAAAAACACTGTTTCAGTGATAGAAGAAAAAAGTTGTGCTGTGTGCAGTGTGCTGTCCCATTTTGGTCAAAAGTTGTGCTGTGTGCAGTGCAGTGTGCAGTGTGCTCATCTCCACACTGGGGCATTCACTTCAGAAGCAATCGTTAGCATGTCCATGATGGTCAGATCGTTCCTTTCCAAGTCCTTCCACAACTGGGCCAGATTGCCCTGTGTAGCCTTGGTCTGCTTTCGCTGGTAGCGGCGTAGCTTGTTCTCTGAAACCATACGCAGCTGGAAGTCGATCAAGGTAGCTTCCTTGTGCAGCAAATCAATGAGCAAATAAATCGGCAAGTTTGCTCGCTGTGCTTTCCGATTTAGGCGGTTATGCCACCCCTCGACATCATTGTTCGTCCTGATGGCACGCTTGTACATACACCAGTCGAAAATGTCAAGGTCAAATGCATAATAAACCTTACAAATACAAACATTATTGTTTGTATGTAGGCTACCCAGTAGCCTACCCATATGATTAGATGAATGTGCAACATTGTTTCCATCTTCCAAGCATATTCCTGCCAAAATGGAGATCTTAAATTGTTGAAAATCTCTTTAAACAAAAGATCACCATGAATTCAAGGCTTGTGTGTGTGTGTGTGTGTGTGTGTGTGTGTGTGTTGCAAACTTCTGAAGAAATGTGAACTGAACCCCTCTTAATTTGGTTACTCCAGATGGCTGAATGTAAGGTCACTTGTAATTTCTCACATGCTAATGTAACTAGCAGTAGCCTATATATCATCATCGATATTGCTTTGCTATTCAGATGTAATTCAGTCAGTATAGGCCTATTAGAACTGTGATTGATTGATCATGTGTCCGTTGTGCGTCTAATTAGCAACTTTGTACAGCCGTGAGACTCTGCCTTTGAAGCGCAAACATTATCCACAAACGACCCCCCCCCCCCTCAATGCTGCATAGAGAGAGAGAGAGAGAGAGAGAGAGACGCTCTACTCCTTACAAGTGTTTCACCGGATTTTACTGTTAAATAAATAAATAATTAGCCGTGACTGCGCACGTCTGTAGGAACCGATAGTTAGATCCGAAATTGAATAGGCCTATCTCACAGCCCGTTTTTCACGCCCACTTCCGGTAAATAGTGGTGACTTTAACATGGGCATTTACACGTTTTTTTCTCTGGAGAATCTAAGTACATTTTCTAATGTAAAAATGTGACAGACCAATATTATTATGAAGCAAACAAGATGGTAAATCAGCTCGAACAGATAGAACAAACCTTACCTTGAGAAAACAAAAGTTGTAGACTTCTTAAATTACCTTTGTTAACATGTAGCGTCTATGGAGTGACGTCACGCTATCACCACTAACCCCGAAAGGGGGCGTATTTAGGGGGGCGGGGAAATTCTGTGAGATAGGCTTATTATGCCTACTGTAATGGGTGCCACGGAAAGTACAGACAACTCACCCCGCAATGTCAGAAAGTGAAGACAACTCACCGGGGTGAGTTGTCTGGACTTTCGGGGTGAGCTGTCCGTACTTTCTCGCCCAACTCGCCCCAGCGGAAAGTACAGACAACTCACCCCGACATGTCAGAAAGTGAAGACAACTCACCGGGGTGAGATGTCCGGTATTCGTCCAGTCAACCCTCGTCCGCATGCGCAGTTCTGCTTCCGTAAGATTGCATTGTGAAAACATGGTACTGTCTGACTTCATAAGCTTTGTAAGCGGTTGTTTCACCCCGTCTTAAAATGTTACGTTCCCGTGTTAAGTTTATCAACTGTATCTCGGTTCTGATACCTTTTGGGTAACGATACTGTGAAAAGGGTTTAATCCACTGTTTATTGACGGCTGGACTCCATTTCTACCTGGGCAGGGATATCCTGACAACCTCCTCTCGGAAACACAACACAGAGAACTCTAAAATAAAATACCTCGTTACGTTGACCGCTATTGTTATTATTATTATTATTATTATTATTATTATTATTATTACCACCTGTTTGGCCTCTCGTTGTGGAAAAGACGTTCTTTATAAATACATTTACTTCTTGTTGTGGAAAAACCCGTTCTGTTCTTCTGGAGTTGTTGAAGTTCTCAGAATGTTGGAGCGTCTGTCCTTCCATGGCTTCACACGTCTTTAGCAGCGCGATATATAATAACTATTATTATTATTATAAATAACAACTAAACACTAACAATATAAGCTGCAAGTGTACAGTTATAGTATAGTACAGTAACTATGTAGGCTATGTAGTAATATATTATAGTAGTGTACAGATTCCTGAGTGAGACGAAATGTTTGCACCAGCTGTGTTCAATGACTGCAATCAATCAATCAATGGTCCAGTGTAGCGTTACTGACAGACAGGGAACGTTTGTTCTGCCTCAGAATGTTATCATCACATCATGTTTTTACATTTTTAACCTCACGTGAAATCAATTTATTATGAATAATGGAATCACTATTAATTATGTTTTATGAGCTTATGACCATGAATGTTAGTATTTTAGCTATTTTAAATAGTAAGCATTTTAATGACAGCATTTACAAACTTTAAATGAATGTTTGTGAATTAAACTAGTATAATATATTAAAACTAGTATTTATATTACAATGTAGGCATTTATCAGGCATTAATCAATTTATCAGGCTTTATCCAGTGATTTACATTATGCAAGAACACATTGTAATACATCAAAAACACAGCCTAGAAATAGTCAAGGATCTTATTCATAATTGTTTAATTTAATTTAATTAATTAATAATGTTTAAATTAATATTCTGATGAGATAGGTGGACAGACAGACACTGTTGGAACTATGCACAAAAACAAACTTCCCCCATTTTTTTTACTTGTAAAACTGTGATGCATTTCACTCCTATGCCATATAAAGTTAGGTGTGAATCCCTAGACTCCTTCAAAACCGCTCTCAAAGAGCACCTACGGACAGCTGCAATGGACCCTGATGTTAACCAGTGTTTTTTGGCAGCAAATTTTGATTTTAGTTTTAGTCAAAGTCTCTTCAATAGTTTTAATTTAGTTTCAGGCACATTTTAGTCACCTGGAATGTTTTAGTGTTAGTCTAGTTTTAGTTGACTACATATAAGATTTTAGTTGACTAAATCTCCAGTTGATTTAGTAGACTAAAATGTACTGGTGAGCCGTGATGCCGTCGTAATGACTGATTTTACCCTTGCTGAAAATAGCTGATCTATGCAAGCTCACAACGCGTTGCGCTGCGACAGGTGAGTTTGTAGATCAGCTATTTTCAGCATGCAATCAAGTGTAAAATGACTTGTACTGGATCTCTTGTCCACTAGTCCCTTCCTATAGCATTTTAAAGTTTAGTTTTTATCTGTTGACAATTAGTTATCAGTTTTAGTCATCATAGCTTAGTTTCCATTTAGTTTTCGTCAGTGAAAAAAGGTAGTCGACGAACATTTTTCGTCTTAGTTTTAGTCAACGGAATCAACACTGATGTAAACAAGTGTTTTTTCTGGTTTTATCGTCATAGCAGTAGATTTTGTATTGACCTGTATACTTTTGTTTGAAATGTACCCATTCTACATACTGTGAAATAAACATTTCAATCAATCAATCAATCATACATGCTGTACCTGTTGATCACAGACAAGGCCTTCTACTGTCCTCTGGCTGGCTGAAGTGGGAGTTCAACAAACCATGTGCAACCCAGATTCAGCACAAACAAGGGACTAAATTAATGTCAATCCTATGCAACTAAAACGTTGAACGCCCTAGCAACAGACATACACTGAAAATGATTTTCAAACCAAGTCCCGATGTGATCTTTGACTTTCTGGCAATGTGGCCCCCTGAACAATTTGGTTGAATAGCTCTGGCTGGTCTACAACAGTGGTTCCCAAAGTGGGGTCTGGGGACCCCCAGGGGTCCTTGAGGGAGTTCCAGGGGGTCCCCAGCTAAATGATAGTTTGGAACCAAATGGACCCTTATGGGTCTTTAACTCTGAGAGTGTACAAATGGAACCAAATCAGAGTTAAATTAACATTGATTTTACAATCTAAATTGGGGGTCCCAGAGATAGAGATGTCATTAAATGGGGGTCTGTAGACTAATGCATGTCAAACTGGGGGTCCTTGAAATGAAATCTAGAGTTGAGCTGGGTTGAACCCCTGTGTGTGTGTGTGTGTGTGTGAAATCTATATTTACCCAGGGTATCTGGGCTAAGCTCAAGAACTTGTTTCCATCCAGGCCCTGCTCATAGAACACATTTCATCGTAGTGGTTGATGCCTTGTTCAAGGGCATTTCAGCGGTGGTAATTTTAACGTGTCGGACGGCTGATTCGAACTGGGAACCTTCCGGTATCTAGACCGCGCCGCTATCCGTTCGGCCACGTGTGTGTGTGTGTGTGTGTGTGTGTGTGTGTGTGTGTGTGTGTGTGTGTGTGTGTACGTACCTTGATCCGGTTGCTTCTGTGACCTCTGACCTCTTGTCTCCGCCCAGCTTCACCTCCAGCCAATCAGAGAGGATCCTACAATGTAGACAGGAAGTAACGTTGTAACATCACCACAAACACCTGTAGACAGTTTTTTGAAAAACCCTATGTTTCTATATCAGTGATGCTCAACCTTTTTCATGTCAAGGAGGCCCATAATGATATGTATTTGGCCGCAGATCCCCATCTCAAAATATGTTGTTCCAGGGACCCCCAGAAGCAAAGATTTGAGTTAAACGTTCACTGTAAAAGAATATATATATTAAAAATGTGCGCCACAATTTCACGATTTTTCAAAAATAGCAGATCTTCAAGCTCATAGTGTGGCACAGAGTGCCGTGCTATGAGCTTTTAGATCTATGAGCTTGTAGATCTGCTATTTTTCAATAGCTAAAAGTATAACTTAAATAACATGAATGGGTTAAAACAAGACTCCAGATTTCCCAAAACAAACTGGTCAAGCTACTTGGCCTCCCAAAACCCACCTCACCCCTGCCCACTTTGACAGGCTGGAATGGCTAAGGGTTGATGACAGAGTACAGCATCTTGCAATGGGTCTGGTCCACAAGATTCACTACACCACCAAGATACCCATGTACCTGTCTAAATACTTCACTAAGATACCAATGTATCTGTCTAAATACTTCACTACTTCACTATCCTCGTACATCATCATGACGTAAAATAGACACTATGCCTATTTGCTCAGATACTATGACGTAAAATTCTCCATTCATTGTCAATGGGAATTTAATGTTTGTGTAAGACGTTTGTGAACGCTATAGGAGAAAAGGAGAAAGCGGGAAAATGCCTCCTGGAGGCAAATCTTTCCGGTGATAAAATGGCCAACAACGTATTCAAAAAAGTCAACCAAAGAACAAGATTCCTGTACAAGATCTCCTCACTGGTCAACAAAAACACCTTGAAGACCCTAACAGGAACCCTCGTACAAGGTCTCTTCGACTATGCATGCACCTCTTGGTACCACAGCACCACAAAAAAGTTCAACAAACCATGTTCAACCCAGATTCAGCAAACAAGGGATTACATTTAAATTCGCTCCTATGCAACTAAAACGGTGTATGCCCTACCAACAGACATTAAGAATGAATCCCTAGACTCCTTCAAAACCGCTCTCAATTTATGGGCAGCTGCAATTCTAAACTGGCCCCTGTAAAAAAAAAAGTCACTCCCCATTTGTCCATACTGTACATGTTTTTCCCTTTTTGAGGGGTGCTAGCCCCTCCTATATACAGGTTTAATGTTTTATTTAGTTCAATGTTTGTTTTGTAAAGGCCATTGACAATGAAGGGAAAATGTACATAAAAATGTGCGTCATTATGTCATATTGTCTCTTTATTGTTAAAGGCGTTTAATGTTTGTGTTGGCACCGTTTGTTTTACATCACCATTACATCACCTAATCAACATGAGTTAGACTTTAATATATTAGCTCCCCTCACTTCACACAGGTGTGATTTTTTTCTACTTTGTTTAACTGTATATAATGATGATTTATTTATTTTTAATTCAGATTATCTGTAAAACATATGGTTAGATCCACAGAACATGGGGATGGGCTTTTAGAACAGATCTATAAAACACAGGGATGGGCCTGTAAAACTGCATTCAATGGCTACATTTCCCAAACACCATGGCAACGACGGCGCAGCCGCAGTACAGAGTCACAGAATTCGGTAGGTTCACAGATTTCAACGCAACACACCGAAAACCTGTTTTCTAATGTGACCAGAGTCACGTGACCGTGTTTACATCCGCTAGCTGTAGGAGCTATTAGTCAGCCAGCTAGCTAGTTTCTCAGAACTGTAAACATAATAAAAACAAGTGTTTATTTGTAATAAAACGTTCTTTATTTTAATCGACAGTTTGTGTTAAATAATCTTCTGTCTTTTAGAACAACATTAAGCAGTTTGTAACGTGACGTCACGTTTGTATTAATATGAATAAAGATAAAATAAAACTAACGCAGACGCATACAGCACTTGATGTATCATTCTGTGATTGTCCGTTGTCACCACTAGGTGGCAGCAAAGCCTATATTTTTCCTCTATATGTTGTAAACGGAGCTGAAATTAGGTGACAGTACTTTTCTCTTTTCTTACACTGTACCTTAACATCTGCGCACGTGCAGGCACGCGCAAACACGGGCGCGTACACGGGCGCGCGCGCACACACACACACACAGTCGAGCCGAGGTTCCGTGTCAGGATATTCCAGCCCAGGTAGAAATGTAGTCGAACCGTCCACAATCAGTGGATTAAACCCTGTTAACAGTATCGTTATCTAAACGTAAACATATCAGAACAGAGATAGAGTTGATAAACTTCACACAGGAATGTAAAATATGAAGTCAGGGGTGAAACAGGCGCTTAAATCAGACTTAAATAACAATGTAGTCCAGTCAACCCTCGTCCGCATGGTCACCAGAGATTTCGACCCAGGACTATTCGACCCGGACCATTCGACCCGCTCTCGACCCGCTTGGACCTGACTTTTCGACCCGGACCGCGAGAGAGAGAGACAGAGAGAGACATAGAGAGAGAGAGAGAGACAGAGACATAATAATAATAATATGTACATTGATTTACCAAACAATTATTGTGTTGGTGTTTTTATTTACCAAACAATTACAAAGCTAATGGAGGCTAATGGAGGCTAAAGGGAGCCACCCACAGAGACACAGAGACACAGGCCATCAACGATCACATTCCTAAGGCTAGCAGCCACCATCCTCATCCCCATAGCAGAGTATGACGTTTTTTGCTAGTGGGGTTTTGTGAATAATCACATGAAGTATAAAAGTATGATATATAAGAAAAGTTATAGCTATAATGGTAATGCCTTTATTGATTGTATGCTGTGATTTGAATACACTATATTTTGTCATTCAGTCATAAAGTGACGTTCAGTCTACACATTAGCAGCAGCTCTGTGTTGTCTGACAATTATTCTTGCACTCATTTTATTCTCCCATATAGAACGACACAATGTAACATAGCTCTGTTTACACAATGCTGTACCCCCCTCCAACTGTATATGTTCCCCATCTTAAATCCTGAATATGGAGAATTAGGCATCATATATGAGATGCGAATATTATAATTGGGATTTCATTTATATTGCATATTTCATCTTACTTACATTTTGTTTACAAGGTGAACCCTCTAGGGGTTACACCGTTTGTCTGTTTTCTGTTTTTATGTTTTGTGTGAGGACTGCGGATGAAAATTAGCATCTTTGCTAATCCCGGTGTATTTACGTTCATGTGACGTTCATTAATATGCTCTGTCCTGTCTAAATAAACAAATAAAGTAAAGTAAAGTAAAGATAATTCGACCCGGTAAAAACGGGTCGAACGGACTCGAATTTGCGGTTGGTCGAATAGTCCTGGGTCGAAATCTCTGGTGACCGTCCGCATGCGCAGTTCTGCTTCCGTAAGATTGCATTGTGAAAACATGGTACTGTCTGACTTCATAAGCTTTGTAAGCGGTTGTTTCACCCCCGTCTTAAAATGTTACGTTCCCGTGTTAAGTTTATCAACTGTATCTCGGTTCTGATACCTTTACTTTTGGGAAACGATACTGTGAAAAGGGTTTAATCCACTGTTTATTGACGGCTGGACTCCATTTCTACCTGGGCAGGGATATCCTGACAACCTCCTCTCGGAGCTAAAGCATTAACTCGCCTATTAGTTTGTATTGTTGCTCATTTCAGAACGCGCCCAATATTACTGACCAAATTAACATACGGTAGAAAAATGTAAATAGAGAAAACATGTAGAAATAATGCGCAGCTGAACGGTCCAACATTAGACTGACCAAACGCACATAAATGTAAATAGAAAACATGCGCAGCTGAATTCGTCCCACAAACACAACAGAGAACTCTAAAATAAAATACCTCGTTACGTTGACCGCTATTGTTATTATTATTATTATTATTACCTGTTTGGCCTCTCGTTGTGGAAAATACGTTCTTTATAAATAAATGTACTTCTTGTTGTGGAAAAACCCGTTCTGTTCTTCTGGAGTTGTTGAAGTTCTCAGAATGTTGGAGCGTCTGTCCTTCCATGGCTTCACACGTCTTTAGCAGCGCGATATATAATAACTATTATTATTATTATAAATAACAACTAAACACTAACAATATAAGCTGCAAGTGTACAGTTATAGTATAGTACAGTAACTATGTAGGCTATGTAGTAATATATTATAGTAGTGTACAGATTCCTGAGTGAGACGAAATGTTTGCACCAGCTGTGTTCAATGACTGCAATCAATCAATCAATGGTCCAGTGTAGCGTTACTGACAGACAGGGAACGTTTGTTCTGCCTCAGAATGTTATCATCACATCATGTTTTTACATTTTTAACCTCACGTGAAAACAATTTATTATGAATAATGGAATCACTATTAATTATGTTTTATGAGCTTATGACCATGAATGTTAGTATTTTAGCTATTTTAGTATTTTTTATAGTAAGCATTTTAATGACAGCATTTAAAAACTTTAAATGAATGTTTGTGAATTAAACTAGTATAATATATTAAAACTAGTATGTATATTACAATGTAGGCATTTATCAGGCATTAATCCATTTATCAGGCATTAATCAATTTATCAGGCTTTATCCAGTGATTTACATTATGCAAGAACACATTGTAATCAAATGTACATCAAATACACAGCCTAGAAATAGTCAAGGATCTTATTCATAATTGTTTAATTTAATTTAATTAATTAATAATGTTTAAATTAATATTCTGATGAGATAGGTGGACAGACAGACACTGTTGGAACTATGCACAAAAACAAACTTCCCCCATTTCTTTTTACTTGTAAAACTGTGATGCATTTCACTCCTATGCCATATAAAGTTAGGTGTGAATCCCTAGACTCCTTCAAAACCGCTCTCAAAGAGCACCTACGGACAGCTGCAATGGACCCTGATGTTAACCAGTGTTTTTTGGCAGCAAATTTTGATTTTAGTTTTAGTCAAAGTCTCTTCAATAGTTTTAATTTAGTTTCAGGCACATTTTAGTCACCTGGAATGTTTTAGTGTTAGTCTAGTTTTAGTTGACTACATATAAGATTTTAGTAGACTAAAATGTACTGGTGAGCCGTGATGCCGTCGTAATGACTGATTTTACACTTGCTGAAAATAGCTGATCTATGCAAGCTCACAACGCGTTGCGCTGCGACAGGTGAGTTTGTAGATCAGCTATTTTCAGCATGCAATCAAGTGTAAAATGACTTGTACTGGATCTCTTGTCCACTAGTCCCTTCCTATAGCATTTTAAAGTTTAGTTTTTATCTGTTGACAATTAGTTATCAGTTTTAGTCATCATAGCTTAGTTTCCATTTAGTTTTCGTCAGTGAAAAAAAGGTAGTCGACGAACATTTTTCGTCTTAGTTTTAGTCAACGGAATCAACACTGATGTAAACAAGTGTTTTTTCTGGTTTTATCGTCATAGCAGTAGATTTTGTATTGACCTGTATACTTTTGTTTGAAATGTACCCATTCTACATACTGTGAAATAAACATTTCAATCAATCAATCAATCAATCAATCATACATGCTGTACCTGTTGATCACAGACGAGGCCTTCTACTGTCCTCTGGCTGGCTGAAGTGGGAGTTCAACAAACCATGTGCAACCCAGATTCAGCACAAACAAGGGACTAAATTAATGTCAATCCTATGCAACTAAAACGTTGAACGCCCTAGCAACAGACATACACTGAAAATGATTTTCAAACCAAGTCCCGATGTGATCTTTGACTTTCTGGCAATGTGGCCCCCTGAACAATTTGGTTGAATAGCTCTGGCTGGTCTACAACAGTGGTTCCCAAAGTGGGGTCCGGGGACCCCCAGGGGTCCTTGAGGGAGTTCCAGGGGGTCCCCAGCTAAATGATAGTTTGGAACCAAATGGACCCTTATGGGTCTTTAACTCTGAGTGTACAAATGGAACCAAATCAGAGTTAAATTAACATTGATTTTACAATCTAAATTGGGGGTCCCAGAGATAGAGATGTCATTAAATGGGGGTCTGTAGACTAATGCATGTCAAACTGGGGGTCCTTGAAATGAAATCTAGAGTTGAGCTGGGTTGAACCCCTGTGTGTGTGTGTGTGTGTGTACGTACCTTGATCCGGTTGCTTCTGTGACCTCTGACCTCTTGTCTCCGCCCAGCTTCACCTCCAGCCAATCAGAGAGGATCCTACAATGTAGACAGGAAGTAACGTTGTAACATCACCACAAACACCTGTAGACAGTTTTCTGAAAAACCCTATGTTTCTATATCAGTGATGCTCAACCTTTTTCATGTCAAGGAGGCCCATAATGATATGTATTTGGCCGCAGATCCCCATCTCAAAATATGTTGTTCCAGGGACCCCCAGAAGCAAAGATTTGAGTTAAACGTTCACTGTAAAAGAATATATATATTAAAAATGTGCGCCACAATTTCACGATTTTTCAAAAATAGCAGATCTTCAAGCTCATAGTGTGGCACAGAGTGCCGTGCTATGAGCTTTTAGATCTATGAGCTTGTAGATCTGCTATTTTTCAATAGCTAAAAGTATAACTTAAATAACATGAATGGGTTAAAACAAGACTCCAGATTTCCCAAAACAAACTGGTCAAGCTACTTGGCCTCCCAAAACCCACCTCACCCCTGCCCACTTTGACAGGCTGGAATGGCTAAGGGTTGATGACAGAGTACAGCATCTTGCAATGGGTCTGGTCCACAAGATTCACTACACCACCAAGATACCCATGTACCTGTCTAAATACTTCACTAAGATACCAATGTACCTGTCTAAATACTTCACTACTTCACTATCCTCGTACATCATCATGACGTAAAATAGACACTATGCCTATTTGCTCAGTTACTATGACGTAAAATTCTCCATTCATTGTCAATGGGAATTTAATGTTTGTGAACATACACTAAAAGCTATAGGAGAAAAGGAGAAAGCGGGAAAATGCCTCCTGGAGGCAAATCTTTCCGGTGATAAAATGGCCACCAACGTATTCAAAAAAGTCAACCAAAGAACAAGATTCCTGTACAAGATCTCCTCACTGGTCAACAAAAACACCTTGAAGACCCTAACAGGAACCCTCGTACAAGGTCTCTTCGACTATGCATGCACCTCTTGGTACCACAGCACCACAAAAAAGTTCAACAAACCATGTTCAACCCAGATTCAGCAAACAAGGGATTACATTTAAATTCGCTCCTATGCAACTAAAACGGTGTATGCCCTACCAACAGACATTAAGAATGAATCCCTAGACTCCTTCAAAACCGCTCTCAATTTATGGGCAGCTGCAATTCTAAACTGGCCCCTGTAAAAAAATTAAGTGAAATGAAATGAAATTAAATCTATATTTACCCAGGGTATCTGGGCTAAGCTCAAGAACTTGTTTCCAGCCAGGCCCTGCTCATAGAACACATTTCATCGTAGTGGTTCATTGCCTTGTTCAAGGGCACTTCAGCGGTGGTAATTTTAACGTGTCGGGCGGCTGATTCGAACTAGGAACCTTCCGGTATCAAGACCGCGCCGCTATCCGTTCGGCCACCGCTGCCACAAGTCACCCCCCATTTGTCCATACTGTACATGTTTTTCCCTTTTTGAGGAGTGCTAGCCCCTCCTATATACAGGTTTAATGTTTTCTTTAGTTCAATGTTTGTTTTGTAAAGGCCATTGACAATGAAGGGAAAATGTACATAAAAATGTGCGTCATTATGTCATATTGTCTCTTTATTGTTAAAGGCGTTTAATGTTTGTGTTGGCACCGTTTGTTTTACATCACCATTACATCACCTAATCAACATGAGTTAGACTTTAATATATTAGCTCCCCTCACTTCACACAGGTGTGATTTTTTTCTACTTTGTTTAACTGTATATATGATGATTTATTTATTTGTAATTCATATTATCTGTAAAACATAATATGGTTAGATCCATAGAACATGGGGATGGGCTTTTAGAACAGATCTATAAAACATAGGGATGGGCCTGTAAAACTACATTCAATGGCTACATTTCCCAAACACCATGGCAACGACGGCGCAGCCGCAGTACAGCGTCACATAATTCGGTAGGTTCACAGATTTCAACGCAACACACCGAAAACCTCTGTTTTCTAATGTGACCAGAGTCACGTGACCGTGTTTACATCCGCTAGCTGTAGGAGCTATTAGCCAGCCAGCTAGCTAGTTTCTCAGAACTGTAAACATAATAAAAACAAGTGTTTATTTGTAATAAAACGTTCTTTATTTTAATCGACAGTTTGTGTTAAATAATCTTCTGTCTTTTAGAACAACATTAAGCCGTTTGTAACGTGACGTCACGTTTGTATTAATATGAATAAAGATAAAATAAAACTAACGCAGACGCATACACCACTTGATGTATCATTCTGTGATTGTCCGTTGTCACCACTAGGTGGCAGCAAAGCCTATATTTTCCTCTATATGTTGTAAACGGAGCTGAAATTCAGTGACAGTACTTTTCTCTTTTCTTACACTGTACCTTAACATCTGCGCACGTGCAGGCACGCGCAAACACGGGCGCGTACACGGGCGCGCGCGCGCACACACACACACACACACACACACACACACACACACACACACGCACACAGTCGAGCCGAGGTTCCGTGTCAGGATATTCCTGCCCAGGTAGAAATGTAGTCGAACCGTCCACAATCAGTGGATTAAACCCTGTTCACAGTATCGTTATCTAAAAGTAAACATATCACAGAGATAGTGTTGATAAACTTCACACAGGAATGTCAAATATGAAGTCAGGGGTGAAACAGGCGCTTAAATCAGACTTAAATAACAATGTAGTCCAGTCAACCCTCGTCCGCATGCGCAGTTCTGCTTCCGTAAGATTGCATTGTGAAAACATGGTACTGTCTGACTTCATAAGCTTTGTAAGCGGTTGTTTCACCCCCGTCTTAAAATGTTACGTTCCCGTGTTAAGTTTATCAACTGTATCTCGGTTCTGATACCTTTACTTTTGGGAAACGATACTGTGAAAAGGGTTTAATCCACTGTTTATTGACGGCTGGACTCCATTTCTACCTGGGCAGGGATATCCTGACAACCTCCTCTCGGAGCTAAAGCATTAACTCGCCTATTAGTTTGTATTGTTGCTCATTTCAGAACGCGCCCAATATTACTGACCAAATTAACATACGGTAGAAAAATGTAAATAGAGAAAACATGTAGAAATAATGCGCAGCTGAACGGTCCAACATTAGACTGACCAAACGCACATAAATGTAAATAGAAAACATGCGCAGCTGAACTCGTCCCACAAACACAACACAGAGAACTCTAAAATAAAATACCTCGTTACGTTGACCGCTATTGTTATTATTATTATTACCACCTGTTTGGCCTCTCGTTGTGGAAAAGACGTTCTTTATAAATACATTTACTTCTTGTTGTGGAAAAACCCGTTCTGTTCTTCTGGAGTTGTTGAAGTTCTCAGAATGTTGGAGCGTCTGTCCTTCCATGGCTTCACACGTCTTTAGCAGCGCGATATATAATAACTATTATTATTATTATAAATAACAACTAAACACTAACAATATAAGCTGCAAGTGTACAGTTATAGTATAGTACAGTAACTATGTAGGCTATGTAGTAATATATTATAGTAGTGTACAGATTCCTGAGTGAGACGAAATGTTTGCACCAGCTGTGTTCAATGACTGCAATCAATCAATGGTCCAGTGTAGCGTTACTGACAGACAGGGAACGTTTGTTCTGCCTCAGAATGTTATCATCACATCATGTTTTTACATTTTTAACCTCACGTGAAATCAATTTATTATGAATAATGGAATCACTATTAATTATGTTTTATGAGCTTATGACCATGAATGTTAGTATTTTAGCTATTTTAGTATTTTTTTATAGTAAGCATTTTAATGACAGCATTTACAAACTTTAAATGAATGTTTGTGAATTAAACTAGTATAATATATTAAAACTAGTATTTATATTACAATGTAGGCATTTATCAGGCATTAATCCATTTATCAGGCATTAATCAATTTATCAGGCTTTATACAGTGATTTACATTATGCAAGAACACATTGTAATACATCAAATACACAGCCTAGAAATAGTCAAGGATCTTATTCACAATTGTTTAATTTAATTTAATTAATTAATAATGTTTAAATTAATATTCTGATGAGATAGGTGGACAGACAGACTGTTGGAACTATGCAAAAAAACAAACTTCCCCCATTTTTTTTTACTTGTAAAACTGTGATGCATTTCACTCCTATGCCATATAAAGTTAGGTGTGAATCCCTAGACTCCTTCAAAACCGCTCTCAAAGAGCACCTACGGACAGCTGCAATGGACCCTGATGTTAACCAGTGTTTTTTGGCAGCAAATTTTGATTTTAGTTTTAGTCAAAGTCTCTTCAATAGTTTTAATTTAGTTTCAGGCACATTTTAGTCACCTGGAATGTTTTAGTGTTAGTCTAGTTTTAGTTGACTACATATAAGATTTTAGTTGACTAAATCTCCAGTTGATTTAGTAGACTAAAATGTACTGGTGAGCCGTGATGCCGTCGTAATGACTGATTTTACCCTTGCTGAAAATAGCTGATCTATGCAAGCTCACAACGCGTTGCGCTGCGACAGGTGAGTTTGTAGATCAGCTATTTTCAGCATGCAATCAAGTGTAAAATGACTTGTACTGGATCTCTTGTCCACTAGTCCCTTCCTATAGCATTTTAAAGTTTAGTTTTTATCTGTTGACAATTAGTTATCAGTTTTAGTCATCATAGCTTAGTTTCCATTTAGTTTTCGTCAGTGAAAAAAGGTAGTCGACGAACATTTTTCGTCTTAGTTTTAGTCAACGGAATCAACACTGATGTAAACAAGTGTTTTTTCTGGTTTTATCGTCATAGCAGTAGATTTTGTATTGACCTGTATACTTTTGTTTGAAATGTACCCATTCTACATACTGTGAAATAAACATTTCAATCAATCAATCAATCATACATGCTGTACCTGTTGATCACAGACGAGGCCTTCTACTGTCCTCTGGCTGGCTGAAGTGTGTAGAACATCTCCTCAGTGTGAACATTCAGCCAATAATAACCGAGCTACAAGCTCTGATAAACATTCAGCCAAAACAACAGATCTACAAGCTCACAGTGCAATGCATTGTTTGGTACGTGGTCTGCTCTTTCTTCCCTCTATGCTGAAAATAGACGATACACACTTAGGGATGTCAATGGCTAACCGGATAGCCGTTATAACTAAAAAACATCACATGGATGCACCTGGGACGTATCCTCAGTGATGTATCCTGAGGTCAACGGGGTTTCGGGTCTCTCAACATCATACCCCTCACTCAGGCGACCCAGCCGGGAGTGATCAAGTCCCGACTTACGTCCCAGTAGCTACCCTCAAGCAGTCCCACTAGGGAAAAACCAGGGGCACACAATCCGTTGGAACTACTCCAGAACTACTCTGCCAGGGCTGGGAGGTACACTTCTGGCTAGGCTCTGTGGGTTGTCTCCTGTCCAGGCCCCTCCTACGTCTCACCAGGTCCACTCCTGCTCTCACCAGGCTCAGGACCTGTGCGTTGCACTAGAGTCCCAGCACCAGACAGATCATTCAGGAGTGGTGGGCAATGGATCCACAGGGACATGGTGCTGTGGTTCTGCTTGCTGCTTGCATGGCCCTCCCAAAGGCCTCACCAAGGGTTGTTGGGCTTCCTCTGTCATAGAAATTTAGACTGCAAACATATAATAATACCCCTTTATTGCACTCTGATGTTATCTTATCTGTGACACCCCTGTGGTGCTGTTTTGGTTACTTTGTTACTGTCCCAAATTCCTTAGGGCTATGTGGGGGTTGTCTCTTGTGGGAGTGAAACTATAAAGGCTGTGAGCCTGTGTTAGCTTTTTGAGTCAGACTGGGGTCTTCCGTTGCATTGAATTGGTCATGTAAGTTCCTGACTCCTTACTCGAGTAAAATCCTAATACTTCCAAACTATGAATCCTTGTGTTGCCTCATTATTATGTCTTCCTGAGCATGTGTCCCACAGATTGCCATAACATTTTGGAGGTTCCACCGAGATTATGCTGGACTTGGCGGTCGTCGGCTTGGTGAGTAAGTTCATTCTTTCGGGCTGGGCCGACGACGCGCGCAAGTGGGTATGTGGGTGTCTGTTTGGATGTTCAGGAAATGAGGTATTGCTTTTATTCAGGGTTTTAAGGTATTAGTGATGAAATTTGGTTGTGATCACGATAGGCATTTTTTGATGGCCTATTTAAAAGAGGGAAACGAAAGTTTTGCCTTTCATGTGCATGCCATGAGAGACGGAGGAACAGTGTTTGGTTGGTTGAATGACTCAAGATGGTTAGACAAGGAGGTCTGACAAATGGTACCAGTGTACATTTGGAAAAAAGAATAGTCTATTCAATAAATCACTCATTACGTTGCCTGCTGTCTAAAAAGGGGGACTTGATCCTGCCTGGGGTATCCTGTTGTTTTATGAAGCAACAAAAAAATTGGCTAGCCAGAGTGTGTGTGTGTGTGTGTATTGTCCTAAGTCCTAAGTGTATGTCTGTGAGTGTTAAATGTATGGCCTAAAAGGGAGACAAGTTGTCTTGCCTAAACTTCGTAGCTACTGAGAAGGGGGGTTGATCCTCGCCTTATACTAGGGTACCTTTGCTAACAGAAGCATAAAACAATTGTGAAGAGCTATGTATGGATATATCATTTGAAAATTAATGTGAATGGTCTGTCATGAAAACTGATTGAGTGTTGAATGGAGTGGTCTGCTGTATGTGAGTGTGTGAGAGACAGAAAAGGAGTGTGAGAGGAAATTGTGAAAAAGGGATGTTAAATAGTTAACAGCCTAGAATGAAAATGAAGATATGAGAATTGATATAGAGATATATTAAGGTAAAGTAATACGTTTTAAATCATATGATGTCATATGATTCTCGAGACGAGAAAATGGAAATAGTTCCAAATAGGGATAAAAATAAGGAAGTAAATAGTACCTACAGTATGTGTATGAGTGAAAATGCTCAAACTTGTGAAGAACATTTTTAGGGCCAGGAGAAGATATTTAGGTGCATTATGTACAGTTTCTGTGTCGAAATGTGGGCTATAGTAGTCAAGGTGAAAATGGTAGTCAAAATAGTTTTAGTCTATTACCTCACTCAGTTATTCTGAGTGTGGGGCTAATAGTAGCCTTGATGAAAGAGTAGCATCGATGACTGGTTTACCAGTTATCACTTCATTTTGATCAAGTGACTGTCTAATATAGACTTATTTATCCTTAACATGGCATGGTAGTTAGCCCCTGAGGGCTATTACGGTTCCCTTTTAAGGGGAGTTGTCGTGAAATTTAAAATTGTTTTATGTAGAAAGAATTTAATCTAAATTCCCCAGGCAGGCCATGCCCTGATTGATATTAAAAGTTAGTTTAAGTGTTTAAAATTAAGTGGCTCTTTAGTTCCTAGAGAAGTGAGCCTTGCTAAGCCATGCACCATACAGTATAGGTCAGGAGGCTATCACCTGGTTTTCTGTAATATACGCAGCTTGATGTATAAGTATGCCCCTGGATATTCATGTTGTAAATCGCTCTGAATTAAGAGCGTCTGCCAAACAGTATGGTAATGTTAAAATGTTTAAGGTAAAACAGAATGGATAGGTAAGATTAGGATATAGGAACACCGAATAGGCCGAAAATATTACAGAGCAGTGTATGCAATCAATGCATTCAAAAGAGCTGAAAATGTTTTATGGACCCATAATAGTGATCCTTAAAAGCCCAATAAAAGGCCTACAATATAACGAACCTTCATTTACCACCTACAGTATATTGCGTCCTTTTCACCCCTAGGCCAACTCGTAGTGTTAGGGTTAATTTAAGAACGTAAAATGGGCTGGGGGAGTAGTAAAGTAAGCTCCAAGCCGTCGGCCTGTGAAAGCAGAAAAGATGCAAAGAATGTGGAGTCTTCACTCCATGTGGTACACAAATAATGCCTGGGGCTAGTGTTTTAGTCAGTATAGGGAGAACCAGCTGGTGTTATTTAAGGACTTAAAGTGTAAAAAAATGTAGTGTAAGTCATAAGTATACCCGGTTTGTGTTGGGTTGTAATCTACAGTATGTCTTAAAGTGTAATCTACAGTAGGCCTATGTCTTAAAGTATATACAGATTTGCATAAAATAAAATAAGTATGCCCACATGCTGATAGCTTGTGACAGTGATTGATTTGATGACATTATTTTAAGGACAGGAACCCAAAAGTTAAATATGGAATAGAATATAGCAGCTATAATTGCAAACTTTAGTGTACAGTGGATTGCAATATTACGCAAAAATAAATGTACAGCTGTCGACAACACCTCATCCTGTTCCGTTGGAAAGAGGATACCGCATGTACGGGCCAAACTACTGGTTTTGTTTTTTCCAGTATGAGGGTGCAACTCTGTGTCAGGGTTGAGATGAGAACGAACTGAACATTGGGAACTGAGCATGGACATTGATGCACTGACATTGAGATGGAACATTGTGGCACACAGTGATGGGGGATCACTGGACAATGATACGATCGGAATCTGAAGGAAACAAAGATTCTTGAATCGGAATCCCGACATGAAGGAGTACGCGTTTGTGACAACTGAATTGTGACAGAAGTGCTATTTTTGTGCCTGATTGGGTTTCTCTCTGATGAAGGAGGGGTGAGGTGAAGCTGACAGGTGTGCATTGGGATCAATTGTGAGTACAGAATTGCATTTGTTCCACTTATGGCTGCTATAAAACAAAAATAGGTTGTATTTACTAAAAATATAGTAGTGATAAATACTGTGAATTGGTTGTCAATCTCACTGACAACTGGCAAACTCTTAAAAACAGAGTTTGACTTTTTGTGTCCCATGCAGGACGTAAAATGATCTTATCAGTAAACAAAGGGATTTCCAGCTGTTTCAGGGCACTTATCTAAGTTCCTGTGACATATGGTCAATAGCAGAGATAATAAAACCCCCTTCTGGAGATATTGTTAAGTGCTGCCAAGAGGCTTCATTCGGCTAAAAATTCAGACCAAGGTATAGTGAAAGTGCAAGTTAATTTAGTTTAATTAGTGGTGCCGAAGTTATGAGTGGTTTTAGCAAAAAGGTCTATTGATTACATGGCTGTTATTGATGTATTGGCTGTATGAGTTAAATTTAAGACATACTGTACTGATGTAACCTGTTTACATGATCAGATTGTGATCAAGCTTTAGGAGTAGCCTATTGTCAAGGAATTTGGGTTGACCTGGTTGAACCTTCCAAGAAGCCCCAGGGCAGCTGTGTTTCTTATCTCTATGATGGTAGGCCAGCTGTGTTTTGATTAGCCTGGGGAGGGTGATGCTATGGCACAACAAAAAACCCCTTGTCCTTCTGTACACAGAAGTTTAGTGCAGAGCAAAGAGGATAGGCATACTATGATCAGCTGCACAGGGTCAGATACTACAATACTAATAAATTGGTGGAGTTCAATAGTAGGCCTATAGTACTAGATAAGTGAGATAGATCATTGAATCACTTCAGCATGTGTGTGCAGTAATTACGCTCGCTCAAATGTTAAGATAGAATAATTCTTAAAGAATGTCCTGTAGTCATGAAGGTCATGATCAAGGTAAAATCTTAGAAGTTGAAACGGTGTAAAATCAGTCAATCTCTACATTATATTGTTTAGAGAATTACTTAGGATGCAAGTACAGTATACTGCAGGCATAGTTTTGTTAAATAACAATTGATTTGAGTAGTATTTGTAATGATGCATGACAGTTTGGTTGACGCTACATTGTGCTATACTCTTGTCTTCAAGACCGGTGAATTTGAATTGATAAATTGAATGTGTGTCACAGATGAGATGAGATGAGATTCAACGGATTGTCAGTGTACAGTACAAGCAAAGTACAGCGGAAAGTATTTTCGCATCTCACCAATAGTGCGAACATATCAGTAGAAGGATACATTAATAAGTAGGCTACAGTAGTAAGTATGAGCTGAATAAGGATTGAGCAGGAAGAGAAGAACCCATTGACAAAATAGGTCATATTGTGATCTATTTTTTGGTAAGAGGCTGTACACTGATGGTGGAATGGAACCTAGGACAGGTTTTTTTTTTGTACACTTATATGACAGCTTTGTTTGATACAGAAATAGCTGCTTCTCAGGATGCAGTATAACGTGAGTGGGGTCGTTTTGGGCCTGGGTTAAAAGGGGTTTGTTTTCGAGGGACGCCTTGAAACAAACAAAAGTATGTAAGAGTGTACTAAGATTGTTATGTTTCCTGTATGAATATTCTGATCCAAGTTTTCTTAGGTTCATGTGGAGGCGATCCAGATGGATGTGACATGAGATTGATTTCTCTCATATGTTTGTGGCATGGTGTTACTAACGAAATTGACTAAAGTGCATGTGTTGAAATTGTGCATGTGTTGAAATTGTGCATGTACGCCGAATGTTATCTTGCTGTATTTGCAGGAAAAAGTATCAAAATCTGTGAGTATTACGTGGGTAAGTTATGCAACAACTTGATGTTTCCTGGTGGAATAATTGAGCATAGGAGGATGTTCTAAATCATGTTCTGTTGCAGTTATGCGATTAGTTCTGAACAACGGTATTGTTTGATGATGCCATACTAAAGAGACATATAAGAATGTGTTCAGAGATAAGATATCTACGCAATAGATAGTTGCACAAACACACATATGCTTACTGAGAGTTAGAGTTGTACGTTAGAGCTGAGCATAGCTGCCTGGTTGAGTCAGACAGGGCATTGAGAGGTGGTGGACTAGCAGTAAATGAAATTCGATAATACATGTTTATTGCTGCTGTAGCTGTAGCTACGTAGTCCACCATCAACATTCAAATTAGTAGTAATGTGACTGTATCTGAGCTGGATATGACATAGCGAAGGAAATGTGATCCAGGTAGAGTAGGGCTTTTCAATGGTGTTGTAGTTTTTCTTTCAGCTCCATAATAATGAGAAGAGTCGTGTTGGAATAACATGACGAATGATGAAGTGGATCTGATGACATGGCTAAGTATCGTTTGGGGATGATATGGAATATGTATTGATGAGAAGTTGTCAACTAAGTCAACTAACTAAGGTCCACTTAGATGCGGAGTCGGGTTGAATGAATGATAGTATGTATAGACTGGTTTATGAATGAACAGTTCATTTTGGTACTTACATTTCCGTGTTTAAAAGACAGTTGTGTTACATGATCAAGCCAAAGCTTATTATGCCTATCCATGTTGAGATAACACAAGGTAATAATGTGCCAGCTGATTGTTGTGGACAGAAGATAAGTACGATTGATTAATGCAGGTTAGGTTCAAGACCCGACTTAACATACCCATAAAATAATTGACGAAATGGACCAGGGGTTGCTGTGACTGCGGCTAGGGGCTTAAATGCAGGCATGCCCACGGAGCGGGACCCGTGATTTATATAAGGTCAGGGGCCATCTCGAATGAATGCCCGGCTCCGGTTAGGTGTGGTTAATGACATATTACTCGCATTGGTTTTCTTTCTTTTTCAGAAATGAGTGGTTAGTCTGCTGTCCGCGACGTGTCCACGCTGATGTCCCTATGGGGGATCAAGTGCTGTTGGCACTCTGGACTTTGAATCCTGCGATCATGTGCTCGGGAGCCGTTTCTGAATGATGTTGCATCACCTGTGCGGTGACAATTTCTGGTCTTTTGGGAGGCTTTGACGTGTGCAGCTGTTCTGTCAAATGGCCGATCTGCAAGCTCACGACATGTCTGGAGCTTGTGGATGTAATGCACATTGGTGCTTTGAGCTCTGTGAAAGAGCTACTTCCGGTTTGGATTGCTCTGTGCGGTGTTGACCACATGGCACCTGCAAGTGGACAGTTCTGAACGGACATTTTTTTGGTGCTGAGATGTTTTTTCTGAGGGCTACAACGTTTTGCTATATGTTTAATTTGGCTTTGCCTTGTTTTGTTTGTTGTTGTGAAACTATTGTACCACTGTGTATCGTAGGCCTTGTGTGCGGTCGCTCTATGATGAGGGCCATGTAGGAATTTTCCCTGTTTGTCTAACCCATTGGGTTCCAGGTTTTTTTGCCTACATCTGCGATGTACTGATAAGTGGTGTTTAGGGGTTTTTAAATGTTTAAAAGTGGGGTAATGTCATAGAAATTTAGACTGCAAACATATAATAATACCCCTTTATTGCACTCTGATGTTATCTTATCTGTGACACCCCTGTGGTGCTGTTTTGGTTACTTTGTTACTGTCCCAAATTCCTTAGGGCTATGTGGGGGTTGTCTCTTGTGGGAGTGAAACTATAAAGGCTGTGAGCCTGTGTTAGCTTTTTGAGTCAGACTGGGGTCTTCCGTTGCATTGAATTGGTCATGTAAGTTCCTGACTCCTTACTCGAGTAAAATCCTAATACTTCCAAACTATGAATCCTTGTGTTGCCTCATTATTATGTCTTCCTGAGCATGTGTCCCACAGATTGCCATAACACCTCCTCACGGAGGACAAAGGCTGGGGCGCTAACCCATACTGCTCACCCGGGGGCCGTCTACATTCCGGCTGTCACCCGTCTCTCTGGTGGTCACCAGACTATACCTGGTTGTCACATAGTCTATTCACTATAAATAGAAGAACTATAACTAAAAACTAAAAAAAAAACATTGCATGGATGCACCTTGGACGTATCCTCAGTGATGTATCCTGAGGTCAACAGGGTTTCGGGTCTCTCAACATCATACCCCTCACTCAGGCGACCCAGCCGGCAGTGATCAAGTCCCGACTTACGTCCCAGTAGCTACCCTCAATCAGTCCCACTAGGGAAAAACCTGGGGCACACAATCCGTTGGAACTACTCCAGAACTACTCTGCCAGGGCTGGGAGGTACACTTCTGGCGCATGGAGGGACTAGGCCAGGGTTCCCCAATACATTTTCCTCGAGGGCCATATTTTGACTAGGGTACCAGGCTGGGGGCCGAGTCCGCACGCGTGAGGTCGAGGTCTTGCCCTGAAAATTCATTTTCAGGGCAGGACCCCATTTGAAAAGGATGCCCAGTTTGACATGCATAGGCTACTGACCCCCATTTAATGCCATTTATATCTGGGACCCCCAGATATAAATGGATATTTTTTTTAAATTCTTCCGTGGGCCGCAAGGGGGCGCTCCGCGGGCCACAAATGGCCCGCGGGCCGCCTATTGGGGAACCCTGGACTAGGCTCTGTGGGTTGCCCCTCCTACGTCTCACCAGGTCCACTCCTGCTCTCACCAGGCTCAGGACCTGTGCGTTGCACCAGAGTTCAAACACATCTTAATATACTTATGGGCTTCACGGTTAACTTTAAAAATAATAAATGTATGGTCCTGATGGTGTTATTTAGTTATGGAGAGATGTCATCATTCTAAACACTCAGGGAGGTGCAAGAGAGTTTTCTATGTCCAAGAGAACACTAGATAGATTACATACATTTTGGGTTAAAATAAAATAATCAACAACCGTTAATTAAGCTATGGGGTAACCGAATGGAAAATGATCCGTTAGCGTCATCCCTAATCACAACATATATCAGAACAGCGGATATTTAAGAGCCATGGATAAAGGCACTATATAAATGCACCATTTACCATTTATTTAACACCACAGAAGAAGACAGCAGGAAGTGAAGTCGGGGTTTCAGACATTTTATTGATTCAGAATTCGTTACCATGTCAAAGGTCGTCAGGGCCAGGTGGGTGTGGCCTAAATTCTTATACACCTGTTAGGTCAGAGTTCAAAGGTCATCAGGGCCAGATGAATGGAATAGTTAAGTAGTAGCCTTGCCGAGCCATGAGGCCCATAGGGCAGGAGCCTATCTCCTGTTTCTGTAGCGTGAGGCAGCTTGATGTACAAGTACACCCCCTGGACATGACGCTAGTATGTCACAGGGACTTACCCCCAATCCAACCCTTTATGCTGAGTGTCAAGCAGGGAGGCACTGGGTCTTTGGTATGACCCGGCCAGGGATTGAACCCCGACCTCCCAGTCTCAGGGCGGACACTCTAACCACAAGGCCACTGAGCTGGAGATGAATGGGATGAGATGAATGGAATAAAGCAAAACTAAATCTAACTAGAACTGCACTCTGTCGAGTGCCTACTTGCTTGTTGCACACAAGTAGGCCATAAATGGCCAACTAGTGCGCAAGCAGAGCGCGCAAGTACTGTCGACCGCTACAAACTGTCTTCAATTGCCTCAAATGCCTCTATGTATATGTAATTTGTAAGTTGATTAGCGGTATACTGTGGTTACTTTGCGTATGCGTATGTATCGTAGCAGCATATGACGTCAGGGTATAACTGGTACAACTAACTCTCAATGATGACGTAATAAAGATGTGGATTAAAGGACCCAATGCCGGGTGTAATTGGTTTTCGATGGTGACGTAATGACGATATGTTTTAGTGTCGGGAGGATTAAAGGTAATGCCCCTATGTATACATGTATGTAATCTGACACCACTGCCATATCAAGCACAAGTAGTCATTACGTCATACGCTGGCACGGCGCATACACATCAAACGGTGACATGGACGAAAACTATTACTTGCGCGCTCTGCGGCAAGTAATAGTAATGTATTGTTTTAGGCCTTTTGTTTTAGGCCCTTAGGCCTTTAAGAATGGTGCAGCACTAGTTCCCCTCCTGAATGGGTTAGAGTTCAAAGGTCATGTTACCGTGCCGATGAGGAAGTCATCCAGAGACTCTTTGGGAACGATTTGTTTCAACTCCTCCGACCTCTAAAAGCAAACACAGACTCTCCTGTACTGACCGTGATGCAGCGAACGTCTGCACACGCTTCTGTGTGTCTTGCAACGACACCATGTACACACGAACGCGCGCGTGTGTACATGGTGTTCATATATTCAAACAGGTATAAGGACTAGGTCATTATAATTATCATACATACCACTCCAATATGACAGAGAAGCACTGACGACTGAGGGTTGATACTCAGAGCTTTCTTGACGTGAATTTCTGAACATTTAACAATATAAATAAATTGTTGTAGGCTTAATCATCAATAAACATGATACAAGCTGTAGACTGCGCGTCTACAGTACAGTGGCTGCCGGTCCTAGTCCAAAACATAAATAAGTCCAGTCCAGATCTGAGCAACGGAGCAACCTATACCTATAAAGCCACTGGCCGCTTGGGCCAAGCCTTTTTTTATTATTAAGGAAGATCAGCATGCATGTCACTGTGTTCTGTTAGTTGACTTTTCGCTGACGAGAAAACCCTCAAACCACAGATAGCACATGGCTAACTTGATAGCCGTAAGCATGTTACGTCATGATGATCACACGGGTGTGATTTTTTTATTGTGAGGGTAACTACCATAGGGGACACGGGGAGAACATGTGAGGGTACCTACCCTAGGGGACACGGGGAGAACATGTGAGGGTACCTACCCTAGGGGACACGGGGAGAACATGTGAGGGTACCTACCCTAGGGGACACGGGAGAACATGTGAGGGTACCTACCCTAGGGGACACAGGGAGAACATGTGAGGGTACCTACCCTAGGGGACACGGGGAGAACATGTGAGGGTACCTACCCTAGGGGACACGGGGAGAACATGTGAGGGTACCTACCCTAGGGGACACAGGGAGAACATGTGAGGGTACCTACCCTAGGGGACACGGGGAGAACATGTGAGGGTACCTACCCTAGGGGACACGGGAGAACATGTGAGGGTACCTACCCTAGGGGACAGTGTCTATGTTGACTGTAATAATAAAATAATAATTACCAGGCATTGCTGTTGACTCCAATAGCGTTCCTGCAGCAGGATAAGGCTTTGTCCAACTCCTCCGTCAAAATTGTGTCAGAGCAGAGTGTAAGCGTAGGCAAAGCTGGGGTCCACCTGGGGAGGGAGCCAGAGAGACAATTTAGTCATTCATCAGACGCTCTTAATCCAGAACGATTCACAGTAAGCAACAACAACACATGGTAATACATCACATACATAGAAATAGTCATCATGAACCATAAGCAAGCTAAGAACCTAACAGTGAAATATCTATAGAATGAAACTATGCATATATTATAAATATAGTGCTATGTCTACATAAAATGCTATCTTAGTTACATAAATTGAGCCTTTGCATTATTGAGAATCTGAGATTATAACTATGATTAGAGTGAGACAGAAACAGTAATTACTCTAAGACAGTGGTTTTCAACCAGTGGTCCGGGGACCACCAGTGGTCCTTGGGTGGGTTCCAGGTGGTCTCCATGCTAAATGATAGAGAGTTGCTAACAAAATGGACTCTAATAGATATTTAACTCTTAAGACCATAAAATGAAACCAAATGGACCCGTACGGATCCATTGGATTTCACTTCATGCTCTCAAGAGTTCAATTGTCAAACATCTGCATCAGTTAATTTACACAATTCTACACAAAGTCTACACAATTAGAGAATGTAGAATAATTATTTTGATCAACATTTGCCTGTTATCTCTACTAATGGTACCAACATCAATACAGCATGAACTAAAAACATGGCATTGATGCACCTGGGACGTATGCTCAGTGATGTGTCCCAAGGTCATCAGGGTTTCTGGTCTCCTAACATCGTAACCCTCACTCAGGTGACCCAGCCGAGGTGATCAAGTCCCGACTTACGTCCCAGTAGCTACCCTCGATCAGGAAAGACAGGGTCACACAGTCCGCTGCTCCCAAACTACTCCGCCAGGACTGGGAGGTCTGGCCCGTGGAAGGACTAGGCTCTGTGGGTTGTCTCCTGTCCAGGCCCCTCCTACGTCTCACCAGGTCCACTCCTGCTCTCACCAGGTGCAGTGCAGGACCTGTGAGTTGGAATTGTGGACAACATCTTATCCAACGATAACAAAATATTGTTTAGTTTTGGGTCTGAGAGGCTAAATGTCATCAAATGGTGGTCCGTAGCTCAAATTCTGAATAAATAAATAAATAATGGACCTTGATGTGAAAAGGGTTGAAAACCACTGGTCTAAGACAGTGGATGGCTGAGTTCACACAACATTAACGTAGTTTTAGGGTCATTCTTAGTAATTATTCTAAGACAGTATATGACATGGAATAAAGCTAAATAAAATCTCAAGACTGAAATGGCAACGATGATATTTTAGGCCGAACAGCTTAAATAGCGGGGAACGCGGGTTACGCAGTAGAACTGTTAACTGAGACCATTCGTGTTTGTGGAAGATGCTTCTAAACTTGTATTCTATTGCTAGTTTGATCACTTCAAATACTCTTTCGAATTACCGAAAATAGCAGATCTACAGCAGATCTACAAGCTCACAACACGTTGCACTGCAACGTGTTGTGAGCTTGTAGATCTGCTATTAACCAGAATGTAGTTTTCGGGTCATTCTTTGAGGGCCGGAAGGCCATCAAATAAAACAAAAAATAATGAATTTAACTTACCCATTTTAGACTGAGGCCGATTCTAAAAACGCCTTCTAAAAACTGACCTAAGTTTTCTGGAAAAACTTCAAATATTTATAAAGCAGCATCATTTTTTTGTAATTCTTGAATACTGTACATACTGTACAGAACCCCCCAAGGCATGAACAATATCGATATTAATGACTATGCCCTTCTAAAAAAATATCGATGCTGACAGATGAAAGAAGACATGTCACAGCTATTTTCGGATACTGTGTGTGCGTGTGCGCGTGCGTGTGCGTGTGCGTGTGTGCGTGCGTGCGTGCGTGCGTGCGTGCGTGCGTGCGTGCGTGCGTGTTGTCTACACTCCTAACACTGAAAGGCAACAGGCCGGCTTTTAATGGTCTTAAATCCCTTTATTTTAGAGCGTTTTTTAATACAACATAAACATTACAGAGACTTTAGTTGTCACTGTACAATACTTTAAAACAGTTGTCATTTTGCATACATAGCTAAAATGTCCGATATTCGCAGCGCTCTCGTTCAAAACAATGTTATTTCAACTCCAGGCTGTCCCCAGGCTGTCCCTAATCAGCTCTCCATGAAGAGCGCAGCGTGCGTGCGTGCGTGCGTGCGTGCGTGCGTGCATGCGTGCGTGCGTACCTGTAAGTATTCAGCCAGCTCATAGTGTGCTGTAGCGATGTGACTCAACACCCAGCCTGTGTTGTAGTGGTGAGACAGCAGAGAGGAGAGAACGCTGACCACTTCTCTGCTGTTGTACAAACACAGAGCCAGGTAGCCTTTACCCAGATCCCTTAGTACGCTGAGTAGACCATCTGTAAAACACATAATATATACATATATATACATCAACCTAGTTGATGTACGAACACAATGCTGTACGAACACAATGCTAGGTAGTAGTGGTGCGCGGCCGGCCCGTTGCCTTGTCCCGCAGGTCAGACGGGTCAAGATTTTCAGCGCAATTATTGCACAGCGGCCAGGGTGGGTCACCCCACCCCCCCCCCCCCTTTCCCCCAAAAAGGAGGGAAAAAAGCATTCCGGTCTCCTGGTCTCCTAGTCCTACGCCTCCTGCTGAAATCATCAGCTTGTGCTGTTGCTAAAATAAAAAAGTCGGAAATCACATGGTTAAGGGGCTAAACGCAGCTCTGTAAAAATGAGTCTCTAGGAGCGATTTAAAACGGGACACAGACTCGGCAAGCCTGATCTCCAGGGGCAGGGCGTTCCAGAGTGACGGTGCCCGGATTGTGAATGCCCGGTCGCCTACAGTTTTTTTGCAGCCTGATTTTATGGTAAGAAGGGCCGTTCCGGATGATCTCAGTACGCGAGCTGGCTCGTAAGGGTCGAGTAGGTCAGATAAGTATGATGGAGCAAGGTCGGACCTAGCCTTGAACAAGAGTATTTTAAAATCAATTCTATATGAGACAGGCAGACAATGTAGGGGTGGCCAGAATAGGGGTAATGTGGTCGAATTTTCTGGAGCCTGTTAGGAGGCGAGCTGCAGCATTCTGAATTAGTTGTAACCGGTTGATGGATTTTTTTGAGAGGCAGGTGTATAGGGAATTACAGTAGTCGACACGAGAGTAAATTAATGCGTGGATAACCTTTAAGAGGTCGGGGCGGGAAAGAAAGGGTTTAATTTTGGCTATGTTTCGAAGGTGGTGATCTACTGACAGTAGATCTTCTGGAATTGGCCTGAATATAAGACTAATTATCATTATCATTATCATCTACATGGCCTTCTCTCTTACCTGGCGCAGCTGGAAGACTCCACCTGTGCTGAGATCCTTCCCAGGATGCATTTCAACGTCCGAGTACTCCCCCTGTTCGTTCAGCTCCTGAATGGACACCCACATCTCCATTCTCCACCTGCAACACACCACAGACAAGTGTGTTGAAGATGAACTAACTTCCTGCTGTTCCTCAGTGAACTAACTGTGAGTGTGTGTGACAGTGTGTCCATATACAGCAGGGGTGGGCAATTATTTTTCCCAAGGGGCCAAATGAGAAACAGAAAATATTTTGGAGGACCGGGCCAAAAGGCTGAACTTAATTATGCATAATATCAATTTTATTTCTATATAAAAAGCAGTAAATGGCATTGTTTTGCAAAGCAATGGTAAACAAAATGTGAAACAGTGCCCCTCACTTCACATGTGTGTTTTTTTTACTTTCTACTTGCAGGCTTGAGACGTTTCCTTTCCCAGTTGAAAACTGTTTTTGTTTAAGTTACAAGTCTTGTAAATACTAGCATTTTATTTTAACAACGAGAACATTAGAGATAGCTCTCTTAGTTGTTCTTCCATACGGAGGACCCTGGAGGTGCCACTTTCACAACCTACATGGCACGCTGCTTAGGCGCGATTCATACTCCTATTTTAGAGCCGAATAAAAGTTGGTTCGGCGCTGTAGAGCCTACAATGTGACGTCATTTGAGGTTTGGGGGGGCGGGTACCGTCCTAAAGTCGGCTCTTCGGTGCTACTGAAAATCTCTGACGAGCCGAAATCATTTCGGCACTACAGCGCCGAAACAGCGGTAAAATACGAGTATGAATCGGCCCTTACTATCAGCGTGAGATGAGTGAGACAACCATTAAACAACAACGTTCTGAAAACACAATAACAAGCCAACCAGTGATGATATTGTTGAGACTTGGCAGCCTGGCAGGCATTGATGTGTGCACGTTCTGCCAGATTTACTTTGTGGTTTGAACCACAAAGTAAATCTGGTGTCGACTCGTGTGCCGAAAACAGATGATCCACAAGCACACGGCGCATCGCCCAAGCGCTCTGAACTTAAGAAGCATGCCACATTCGGGGCGCAACACCGCCTTACGATGCAGCATCTTAACACACCTTTTAAGTTAACTTTATTGGCGAGGCGGGTTAGAGCGGGTTAAATAAAGCAATAAAGCATAATGGGATTTAACTTGTCCTCCTGCGAGGAAGTTTGGTAATCATGCGCCTGCCGTGTTGTGGAGCTGCATGCTCAGCTGGGCTACATTCACCAACGTTGTCACCAATAAATCCAAAAAGCCGACATTTTCGCATATGAGGGGGGTGAAGGAAGGAAGACAGGTTCTCAATCACACGCAATTCACATGCACAGTTGACGTGCAGATTGCGTGCACTGTGAGAATACATGGGCTTCAAAATAAAAGCAATGCGGTTTTAGTCCACCCATAAGGTAATGAAAGTATGTTTTATTTTCTAATGATCAAGTAATCTTCCGCGGGCCGGCCAGAGTCAGCGGCCCGCGGGCCGTACAATTCCCAGGTCTGGTATACAGTGTAAAATGTAGGGGAGTAAAGTAGCCAAGTACATTTACTCAAGTACTGTACTTAACCCATTCTGGGCGGGAACCCCTTTTGGTGTTATAAGCATTATGTTACACTTTAGCTATTGAAAAATAGCAGATCTACAAGCTCATAGCACGGCACCGAGTTCCGCGCTATGAGCTTGTACATCTGCTATTTTTGAGAAATCGTGAAAATGCGGCGCAATTCTTTGAATGTATATTCTTTCAGAGCAAACGTTTTTAACTCAAATCTTTGCTTCTGAGGGGTTCCTGGAACAACACATTTTCAGATGGGGGTCGGTGGCCAATATTACATATATTTTTGGGGGTCCTTGACATGAAAATGTTTGAGAACGACTGACATAGAAACATGGGTTTTTCAGAAAACTGTCAGAATTTAGAAGACATTTTTTTAATTTCGACGTCAGGCCAAAATGGGTTAAGTACAATTTTGAGGTCATCTTTACTTTATTGGAGTATTTCCAATTTTCAATACCTTTACTTCTACTCCACTACATCACAGAGGCAAATATTGTATTTTTTACTCCACTACAATTATTAGAAATGTTTAGTTACTTTGTAGATTTTGATTAATATTACAAAACATACATTAACCCCGTCAGCCCTATACATTTTAGCCAGTTGAAAATAGTAGAGATCTTGTAGATCTGCTATTTTCAAAACCTTTGAAGATTTGTGAATTGGGACATTGTGCATACTTTTTACTCAAGTAAATTTTGAATTCTGGACTTTTACTTGTAATTATTATTTCTACAAAGCGGTCGGTATTGATACTTTTACTCGTTATTTTAGTACTTTTCCCACTTGTAAAATTGAGAGATATTGGCCGGGTTTCTCAAAGAAGACCGTGCGTAAGAGTTGTAGTGTACGCACGCGCATAGGGCTCTAGGCTTCTGTTTGTGGCCCTCAGGGCCGCAAACAGAAGCCTTTCTGCTGCATAATTGGCTGCATGGGCAGCGAATCAAACACCATGTCCTTTTTTGGGAAACGCCATCAAACACGACAAGATAGACATAGAATACCTAGATAGAGCACAGCCTTACGTGTCATAAGGCCTCCTGCATGAATTAATTTAGAAGCAACCCCGTTTTTCCTAAAGCCTTTTTAAATATAAAAATGTCGTAATTAAATTAATATTTTTAGCATCATCTAGAGAATGTCAGCCATCTTGCCATATGTTTTATATTTCTTTTAGAATTATTGGATTACCCGTGACAGCACATTTAGGAAAATGCAGCTAACTCCATGCGTCGTCTTCATTTTGCTGCGCCATTGCAGTATATGAATGGAGTAGGCTAATTATTTTTTTGGAAAGGCTCGCCACCAAACATGAAGTCATCTTTTTTTAGTATGGTAAACAATAAACATTGCAGGCAATGCATTTTGATTTAATTGTAAGAGGGAGCGTATCAACACACATGTGTAACCACTACATGCAGTGCACGTGAACTGTGCTTGAGCATTACAGTATATGCTGATGTTAGCATCTCACTCCATATAATTTAATAAAAGCATATAAAAAAACATGAATTATATACCCAATGAAAATTGAAACTTCACGGATTATAGGCCATTTGGAATTAGAACAATCGGTTGAAGATTGCCCGAGTATAGTACAATTTAAATATCAACTTTGTGGTTGCGCTGAGGCAGTGAGGACCTGCGCACCGAAAATAGATGATCTGCAATTAAGCTCACAAAGCGCTGTCATGCAACACTTGGAGCTTGTAGATACACGGATGACAATAAACATTTCACAGAATACCGTATAGGCCTATACTACTTTGAATTAAAACAATTGGTTGTGCATAGGCTGCATAGGCACTTCTGAAACTGTAGCCTATATTTCTTTTATGGATGTGGAGCCGGAGGACTCGTGTTGCGGCGTGCGGAGATCTGCAAACTCAACACGGTGAACACGCATATAATAATATAAATGAGGGCTGAGGCTGATTAAGTTTGCAAATAATGGCCCATGGGCGGTTATATGGACGATTTTTCTTTTTGTTCTCTCTCTCACCCTCTATAGCGCGCAGACTCTGTCTGTCTGTGTCTCTCTGTCTCTCTCTCGCGCTTTGATCATAAAATGGTAATTGGTCAATAGTTATATTATTTCTATATAGTCCATATTTATGTCTGCCTGGCTCAGCTGGTTCGGGTCTCTCGGAATGTCGGAAATAATCGGATTTCGGTCGGACTCGGCGCAGGAATTTGAAAGAAATCTCGGAACGGGTCGGAATCGGACGAAATTGTCACGGATCCGCGGTTTAACTATTTGAAAATATTTTCGGAACGGGTCGGAATCGGTAACATGTCACAGATTAATTTAAAGAGTAAAGAGAGCCTACTGTCAGCTGTCCAGCAGTCCAAATATTATTAAATTAAATTTCAGAATGGTAGACCTGAGGCCTACCATATACCAGGCCTCAAGCCTGAGGCCTATACCAGGCCTGAGGCCTACCATTGCGTGGCACCTCTATGCACGGAACGTCTATGTTCACAGGCGTCATGCTTCACTGCGCGTGCCTAGAACTTTGCTCTTAACTCTTTGAGAGTTTCAAGGATTTCTATATAGTAGGTAAACTTCTCTATGGCATAATCCCGTTTTTGAATGATTTATTGAAAATTCTCTGTTGTGAATGTGTGACAACGAAAGACCTTCAGAGAAAGCTTGACTTGTCTGCTTCCTTATGTGTCATAAGGCCTCCTGCATGAATTAATTTAGAAGCAACCCCGTTTTTCCTAAAGCCTTTTTAAATATAAAAATGTCGTAATTAAATTAATATTTTTAGCATCATCTAGAGAATGTCAGCCATCTTGCCATATGTTTTATATTTCTTTTAGAATTATTGGATTACCCGTGACAGCACATTTAGGAAAATGCAGCTAACTCCATGCGTCGTCTTCATTTTGCTGCGCCATTGCAGTATATGAATGGAGTAGGCTAATTATTTTTTTGGAAAGGCTCGCCACCAAACATGAAGTCATCTTTTTTTAGTATGGTAAACAATAAACATTGCAGGCAATGCATTTTGATTTAATTGTAAGAGGGAGCGTATCAACACACATGTGTAACCACTACATGCAGTGCACGTGAACTGTGCTTGAGCATTGATTGATTGATTGAAGAATTTATTAACAGTTTGCAGAATTACAGTACATTTCAAGCACAAACTCAATACAAAGGCTGTTAACTGTGAGTGGACGACCCAATTAAGCATTACACTTGTTTCCAACAGGGTCCACCATGTTCAAATCATCAAAACATTTAGAGACGTACAAATAGACACTTCTATAGACAGAACAGGAATTCATCAAAAAAGAATTCATCAAAAAGGATATGCTGATGCATACAGTATATGCTGATGTTAGCATCTCACTCCATATAATTTAATAAAAGCATATAAAAAAACATGAATTATATACCCAATGAAAATTGAAACTTCACGGATTATAGGCCATTTGGAATTAGAACAATCGGTTGAAGATTGCCCGAGTATAGTACAATTTAAATATCAACTTTGTGGTTGCGCTGAGGCAGTGAGGACCTGCGCACCGAAAATAGATGATCTGCAATTAAGCTCACAAAGCGCTGTCATGCAACACTTGGAGCTTGTAGATACACGGATGACAATAAACATTTCACAGAATACCGTATAGGCCTATACTACTTTGAATTAAAACAATTGGTTGTGCATAGGCTGCATAGGCACTTCTGAAACTGTAGCCTATATTTCTTTTATGGATGTGGAGCCGGAGGACTCGTGTTGCGGCGTGCGGAGATCTGCAAACTCAACACGGTGAACACGCATATAATAATATAAATGAGGGCTGAGGCTGATTAAGTTTGCAAATAATGGCCCATGGGCGGTTATATGGACGATTTTTCTTTTTGTTCTCTCTCTCACCCTCTATAGCGCGCAGACTCTGTCTGTCTGTGTCTCTCTGTCTCTCTCTCGCGCTTTGATCATAAAATGGTAATTGGTCAATAGTTATATTATTTCTATATAGTCCATATTTATGTCTGCCTGGCTCAGCTGGTTCGGGTCTCTCGGAATGTCGGAAATAATCGGATTTCGGTCGGACTCGGCGCAGGAATTTGAAAGAAATCTCGGAACGGGTCGGAATCGGACGAAATTGTCACGGATCCGTTCGGTTTAACTATTTGAAAATATTTTCGGAACGGGTCGGAATCGGTAACATGTCACAGATTAATTTAAAGAGTAAAGAGAGCCTACTGTCAGCTGTCCAGCAGTCCAAATATTATTAAATTAAATTTCAGAATGGTAGACCTGAGGCCTACCATATACCAGGCCTCAAGCCTGAGGCCTATACCAGGCCTGAGGCCTACCATTGCGTGGAAATGAAATGAAATGAAATGAAATCTATATTTACCCAGGGTATCTGGGCTAAGCTCAAGAACTTGTTTCCAGCCAGGCCCTGCTCATAGAACACATTTCATCGTAGTGGTTGATGCCTTGTTCAAGGGCATTTCAGCGGTGGTAATTTTAACGTGTCGGACGGCTGATTCGAACTGGCAACCTTCCGGTATCTAGACCGCGCCGCTATCCGTTCGGCCACCGCTGCCACGGAACCTCTATGCACGGAACGTCTATGTTCACAGGCGTCATGCTTCACTGCGCGTGCCTAGAACTTTGCTCTTAACTCTTTGAGAGTTTCAAGGATTTCTATATAGTAGGTAAACTTCTCTATGGCATAATCCCGTTTTTGAATGATTTATTGAAAATTCTCTGTTGTGAATGTGTGACAACGAAAGACCTTCAGAGAAAGCTTGACTTGTCTGCTTCCTTATGTGTCATAAGGCCTCCTGCATGAATTAATTTAGAAGCAACCCCGTTTTTCCTAAAGCCTTTTTAAATATAAAAATGTCGTAATTAAATTAATATTTTTAGCATCATCTAGAGAATGTCAGCCATCTTGCCATATGTTTTATATTTCTTTTAGAATTATTGGATTACCCGTGACAGCACATTTAGGAAAATGCAGCTAACTCCATGCGTCGTCTTCATTTTGCTGCGCCATTGCAGTATATGAATGGAGTAGGCTAATTCTTTTTTTGGAAAGGCTCGCCACCAAACATGAAGTCATCTTTTTTTAGTATGGTAAACAATAAACATTGCAGGCAATGCATTTTGATTTAATTGTAAGAGGGAGCGTATCAACACACATGTGTAACCACTACATGCAGTGCACGTGAACTGTGCTTGAGCATTACAGTATATGCTGATGTTAGCATCTCACTCCATATAATTTAATAAAAGCATATAAAAAAACATGAATTATATACCCAATGAAAATTGAAACTTCACGGATTATAGGCCATTTGGAATTAGAACAATCGGTTGAAGATTGCCCGAGTATAGTACAATTTAAATATCAACTTTGTGGTTGCGCTGAGGCAGTGAGGACCTGCGCACCGAAAATAGATGATCTGCAATTAAGCTCACAAAGCGCTGTCATGCAACACTTGGAGCTTGTAGATACACGGATGACAATAAACATTTCACAGAATACCGTATAGGCCTATACTACTTTGAATTAAAACAATTGGTTGTGCATAGGCTGCATAGGCACTTCTGAAACTGTAGCCTATATTTCTTTTATGGATGTGGAGCCGGAGGACTGGTGTTGCGGCGTGCGGAGATCTGCAAACTCAACACGGTGAACACGCATATAATAATATAAATGAGGGCTGAGGCTGATTAAGTTTGCAAATAATGGCCCATGGGCGGTTATATGGACGATTTTTCTTTTTGTTCTCTCTCTCACCCTCTATAGCGCGCAGACTCTGTCTGTCTGTGTCTCTCTGTCTCTCTCTCGCGCTTTGATCATAAAATGGTAATTGGTCAATAGTTATATTATTTCTATATAGTCCATATTTATGTCTGCCTGGCTCAGCTGGTTCGGGTCTCTCGGAATGTCGGAAATAATCGGATTTCGGTCGGACTCGGCGCAGGAATTTGAAAGAAATCTCGGAACGGGTCGGAATCGGACGAAATTGTCACGGATCCGTTCGGTTTAACTATTTGAAAATATTTTCGGAACGGGTCGGAATCGGTAACATGTCACAGATTAATTTAAAGAGTAAAGAGAGCCTACTGTCAGCTGTCCAGCAGTCCAAATATTATTAAATTAAATTTCAGAATGGTAGACCTGAGGCCTACCATATACCAGGCCTCAAGCCTGAGGCCTATACCAGGCCTGAGGCCTACCATTGCGTGGCACCTCTATGCACGGAACGTCTATGTTCACAGGCGTCATGCTTCACTGCGCGTGCCTAGAACTTTGCTCTTAACTCTTTGAGAGTTTCAAGGATTTCTATATAGTAGGTAAACTTCTCTATGGCATAATCCCGTTTTTGAATGATTTATTGAAAATTCTCTGTTGTGAATGTGTGACAACGAAAGACCTTCAGAGAAAGCTTGACTTGTCTGCTTCCTTATGTGTCATAAGGCCTCCTGCATGAATTAATTTAGAAGCAACCCCGTTTTTCCTAAAGCCTTTTTAAATATAAAAATGTCGTAATTAAATTAATATTTTTAGCATCATCTAGAGAATGTCAGCCATCTTGCCATATGTTTTATATTTCTTTTAGAATTATTGGATTACCCGTGACAGCACATTTAGGAAAATGCAGCTAACTCCATGCGTCGTCTTCATTTTGCTGCGCCATTGCAGTATATGAATGGAGTAGGCTAATTATTTTTTTGGAAAGGCTCGCCACCAAACATGAAGTCATCTTTTTTTAGTATGGTAAACAATAAACATTGCAGGCAATGCATTTTGATTTAATTGTAAGAGGGAGCGTATCAACACACATGTGTAACCACTACATGCAGTGCACGTGAACTGTGCTTGAGCATTACAGTATATGCTGATGTTAGCATCTCACTCCATATAATTTAATAAAAGCATATAAAAAAACATGAATTATATACCCAATGAAAATTGAAACTTCACGGATTATAGGCCATTTGGAATTAGAACAATCGGTTGAAGATTGCCCGAGTATAGTACAATTTAAATATCAACTTTGTGGTTGCGCTGAGGCAGTGAGGACCTGCGCACCGAAAATAGATGATCTGCAATTAAGCTCACAAAGCGCTGTCATGCAACACTTGGAGCTTGTAGATACACGGATGACAATAAACATTTCACAGAATACCGTATAGGCCTATACTACTTTGAATTAAAACAATTGGTTGTGCATAGGCTGCATAGGCACTTCTGAAACTGTAGCCTATATTTCTTTTATGGATGTGGAGCCGGAGGACTCGTGTTGCGGCGTGCGGAGATCTGCAAACTCAACACGGTGAACACGCATATAATAATATAAATGAGGGCTGAGGCTGATTAAGTTTGCAAATAATGGCCCATGGGCGGTTATATGGACGATTTTTCTTTTTGTTCTCTCTCTCACCCTCTATAGCGCGCAGACTCTGTCTGTCTGTGTCTCTCTGTCTCTCTCTCGCGCTTTGATCATAAAATGGTAATTGGTCAATAGTTATATTATTTCTATATAGTCCATATTTATGTCTGCCTGGCTCAGCTGGTTCGGGTCTCTCGGAATGTCGGAAATAATCGGATTTCGGTCGGACTCGGCGCAGGAATTTGAAAGAAATCTCGGAACGGGTCGGAATCGGACGAAATTGTCACGGATCCGTTCGGTTTAACTATTTGAAAATATTTTCGGAACGGGTCGGAATCGGTAACATGTCACAGATTAATTTAAAGAGTAAAGAGAGCCTACTGTCAGCTGTCCAGCAGTCCAAATATTATTAAATTAAATTTCAGAATGGTAGACCTGAGGCCTACCATATACCAGGCCTCAAGCCTGAGGCCTATACCAGGCCTGAGGCCTACCATTGCGTGGCACCTCTATGCACGGAACGTCTATGTTCACAGGCGTCATGCTTCACTGCGCGTGCCTAGAACTTTGCTCTTAACTCTTTGAGAGTTTCAAGGATTTCTATATAGTAGGTAAACTTCTCTATGGCATAATCCCGTTTTTGAATGATTTATTGAAAATTCTCTGTTGTGAATGTGTGACAACGAAAGACCTTCAGAGAAAGCTTGACTTGTCTGCTTCCTTATGTGTCATAAGGCCTCCTGCATGAATTAATTTAGAAGCAACCCCGTTTTTCCTAAAGCCTTTTTAAATATAAAAATGTCGTAATTAAATTAATATTTTTAGCATCATCTAGAGAATGTCAGCCATCTTGCCATATGTTTTATATTTCTTTTAGAATTATTGGATTACCCGTGACAGCACATTTAGGAAAATGCAGCTAACTCCATGCGTCGTCTTCATTTTGCTGCGCCATTGCAGTATATGAATGGAGTAGGCTAATTATTTTTTTGGAAAGGCTCGCCACCAAACATGAAGTCATCTTTTTTTAGTATGGTAAACAATAAACATTGCAGGCAATGCATTTTGATTTAATTGTAAGAGGGAGCGTATCAACACACATGTGTAACCACTACATGCAGTGCACGTGAACTGTGCTTGAGCATTACAGTATATGCTGATGTTAGCATCTCACTCCATATAATTTAATAAAAGCATATAAAAAAACATGAATTATATACCCAATGAAAATTGAAACTTCACGGATTATAGGCCATTTGGAATTAGAACAATCGGTTGAAGATTGCCCGAGTATAGTACAATTTAAATATCAACTTTGTGGTTGCGCTGAGGCAGTGAGGACCTGCGCACCGAAAATAGATGATCTGCAATTAAGCTCACAAAGCGCTGTCATGCAACACTTGGAGCTTGTAGATACACGGATGACAATAAACATTTCACAGAATACCGTATAGGCCTATACTACTTTGAATTAAAACAATTGGTTGTGCATAGGCTGCATAGGCACTTCTGAAACTGTAGCCTATATTTCTTTTATGGATGTGGAGCCGGAGGACTGGTGTTGCGGCGTGCGGAGATCTGCAAACTCAACACGGTGAACACGCATATAATAATATAAATGAGGGCTGAGGCTGATTAAGTTTGCAAATAATGGCCCATGGGCGGTTATATGGACGATTTTTCTTTTTGTTCTCTCTCTCACCCTCTATAGCGCGCAGACTCTGTCTGTCTGTGTCTCTCTGTCTCTCTCTCGCGCTTTGATCATAAAATGGTAATTGGTCAATAGTTATATTATTTCTATATAGTCCATATTTATGTCTGCCTGGCTCAGCTGGTTCGGGTCTCTCGGAATGTCGGAAATAATCGGATTTCGGTCGGACTCGGCGCAGGAATTTGAAAGAAATCTCGGAACGGGTCGGAATCGGACGAAATTGTCACGGATCCGTTCGGTTTAACTATTTGAAAATATTTTCGGAACGGGTCGGAATCGGTAACATGTCACAGATTAATTTAAAGAGTAAAGAGAGCCTACTGTCAGCTGTCCAGCAGTCCAAATATTATTAAATTAAATTTCAGAATGGTAGACCTGAGGCCTACCATATACCAGGCCTCAAGCCTGAGGCCTATACCAGGCCTGAGGCCTACCATTGCGTGGCACCTCTATGCACGGAACGTCTATGTTCACAGGCGTCATGCTTCACTGCGCGTGCCTAGAACTTTGCTCTTAACTCTTTGAGAGTTTCAAGGATTTCTATATAGTAGGTAAACTTCTCTATGGCATAATCCCGTTTTTGAATGATTTATTGAAAATTCTCTGTTGTGAATGTGTGACAACGAAAGACCTTCAGAGAAAGCTTGACTTGTCTGCTTCCAGGAAAAAAATGAACTGAGTTGATGAAATGTTTAGTTTTTGTGTTGGAAGCCATTTAAAAGAGCCTGCATTTACACTGGGTAGTGTTTCTAGGACAACAAAAAAAGTTATGCCCGGTTGAAGTTTTATTTTCTAAATAACTTTTTTTCTGCTGGGCATACATAGCCATGCAATATCTAATTTTAAAGGGCGAGTTGTCTAGTTCAATTAAAATAAAAAGTTTCTCACATGTACCACTGTAGATATTTTGCCATCTATAAATAGCATGGTCAGTCATGATCAATCTGACCTATCCAGCTAAAAGTCCCCATAGCTGTGAATTGGAACATCATATAAACTCAATTCTTTTTGGGGGTAAAATTAGACATTCTAACGCACATTTCGATATATACCATGTTTACATAGTCTTACCAGTACCTTGTCTATTCATGCATGTATCTCAAAAACCTGTTGTGAAGAAACAGTTTTGATGAAAAAACACATCCAAGGACATTGTTTTGATATGACTTTGTGCCCATGATATGTATCAAAATATAGACTTGAATGTATACTGTATTATAACAAAGAATTGGGTTCTTACCATCTACCGTTACAGAGTAAATCACAGTTGAAACTCGCTTAGTCAAACCATAAACCTCAGAATAGTGAACAAAATAGCCATGACAGGTCTAACTCATTGTAAAAGCGTCTTTTATTTTTTATGACTACTAACATAATACAATTATAATAAATATTACAGAAAATAAATAGGCCTACATACAAAACAGTTGTCCCCAAACTCCCCAGTGTCCCCAAACCACTGCATTCCAGTTGTTCTTGATGGTGTGTGTGTGTGTAGGCTAAATAAAAAAAAAACAACAACAACTGAAATGAATGAATGCATCCGGTTCAGTGTCGGAGAACTCCATCGCAGTCTTGACTCTTCGTCTTCATCATCATCATCATCATCCTCCTCCTCCTCCTCCTCATCTGATGCCAGTTCTAAATATATAAAAATAAACATTTAGCTGTAGTCAGCCCGGCCAATAGCCAGTTGGGGGGGGGGGGGGGGGGGGGGACGTAGGCTATCTGACATCATCGTCATCATCATCATCACACGGAGACACACTAAACAATGTACACTCATGATTGTATACAATATACAATGAATGCGATTATCATGCAAGGTCAGACGTCAATGAAACGTCATACAGATCTTATATAATACGCTACTGTTAGCTTCACTCCCCGTCCCCCCTCCGATCCTTGTAGCAAGGTCATCATAACCACACGTTGCTTCAGTAAACGATGCATGTTTGTTCTCCGTCTTTGTAGACAGTAAATAAAAGGAGCGAACATTACTCTAAAGATCAGATCGCCTATAAGGCACGCTACAATATAAAATAATTGTACTGCCATGCGTGCATGCCTGCTACGATACATTTGTACTGCACCGACCAACCGATCGACACCAACCCCCCCTCCAGCCATTAGCCAGCACCAATGCACCGACCGACACCAACCCCCCCATTAGCCAGCACCTTTGGTGCTGGCTAATGGCTGGGGGCCATCGTGGTGAGTCATTCTGGCGTCATGATCTGACTAGTAGTAGTAATTATCCAAGCATCTATTTGTAGCGATCATCTTATGATTTCTGATCACTATAGAAGGGCATTTTCTACAATAAGATTACCTCAAAACATTCCGGGTTGATCGTCTTCTTCAATGGTTTCCCGGTATAGCTCATCGGACGACGATGGGGAGACAATGAAAAAAGGAGCGAGGGAGACGGCTGCCACCCGCCGTCTCCAGCGAGTCTCGCTGTAAGCACTGGACCAGGGCTACTCCACCTGGAGAAGGCGACTGGGACGCGTATGGATCAATACTACTACCACAAAACTCGCTCAAATAAATAGTACTGCTTTCAACTTTTTCTGCTAGAAAATCGCTCGGGCGAGACGGCAAAACAGGCTAAACAATGAAAACTATGAAGACTCCCTCTGCCCCCACTGTTTACAGGGGGTGGGACCAGCTTCCAATGGCAACACGTACACGTGTGTCACGTGACACGGGTTTTCTGGGTAATGTAGTTGGAATATAAGCTCAGGAATTTAAACAGCGCTCCGGAGCATATTAATATGTCTAGATTAATAAAAAACGAGAAAGACGCCAATTGGCGTCATTGCTCTCGTCCGGAATGCTGATGATGACGCCAATTGGCGTCTTTCCCCTTCTAAGGGTTAAGAAGATGCATAAGAATAATTCTTTGAGAAACTCGGCCATTATTGATAAGGCTGCCTGATAAACACACACCTGTCTTGGAGCGTGTGCGTTTGGCCTGCAGTGCGTCCAGCTCCCAGGGGGACCGTCTGTTCCCGGGTTAGGGTGCATCTTGGCCTGCAGTGCGTCCAGCTCCCAGGGGGACCGTCTGTTCCCGGGTTAGGGTGCATCTTGGCCTGCAGTGCGTTCAGCTCCCAGGGGGACCGTCTGTTCCCGGGTTAGGGTGCATCTTGGCCTGCAGTGTGTCCAGCTCCCAGGGGGACCGTCTGTTCCCGGGTTAGGGTGCATCTTGGCCTGCAGTGCGTCCAGCTCCCAGGGGGACCGTCTGTTCCCGGGTTAGGGTGCTTCTTGGCCTGCAGTGTGTCCAGCTCCCAGGGGGACCGTCTGTTCCCGGGTTAGGGTGCATCTTGGCCTGCAGTGTGTCCAGCTCCCAGGGGGACCGTCTGTTCCCGGGTTAGGGTGAATCTTGGCCTGCAGTGTGTCCAGCTCCCAGGGGGACCGTCTGTTCCCGGGTTAGGGTGCATCTTGGCCTGCAGTGTGTCCAGCTCCCAGGGGGACCGTCTGTTCCCGGGTTAGGGTGCATCTTGGCCTGCAGTGCGTCCAGCTCCCAGGGGGACCGTCTGTTCCCGGGTTAGGGTGCGTCTTGGCCTGCAGTGTGTCCAGCTCCCAGGGGGACCGTCTGTTCCCGGGTTAGGGTGCATCTTGGCCTGCAGTGCGTCCAGCTCCCAGGGGGACCGTCTGTTCCTGGGTTAGGGTGCATCTTGGCCTGCAGTGCGTCCAGCTCCCAGGGGGACCGTCTGTTCCCGGGTTAGGGTGCATCTTGGCCTGCAGTGTGTCCAGCTCCCAGGGGGACCGTCTGTTCCCGGGTTAGGGTGCATCTTGGCCTGCAGTGCGTCCAGCTCCCAGGGGGACCGTCTGTTCCCGGGTTAGGGTGCATCTTGGCCTGCAGTGTGTCCAGCTCCCAGGGGGACCGTCTGTTCCCGGGTTAGGGTGCATCTTGGCCTGCAGTGTGTCCAGCTCCCAGGGGGACCATCTGTTCCCGGGTTAGGGTGCATCTTGGCCTGCAGTGCGTCCAGCTCCCAGGGGGACCGTCTGTTCCCGGGTTAGGGTGCATCTTGGCCTGCAGTGTGTCCAGCTCCCAGGGGGACCGTCTGTTCCCGGCTTAGGGTGCATCTTGGCCTGCAGTGCGTCCAGCTCCCAGGGGGACCGTCTGTTCCCGGCGCAGAGATGACCCCACACTTCTATGGCCAAGGCACCGTCTGATATGAACTCCAAAAACTCATCTGTCACGTGCACCATGTAGTCCTGCAGAGAGAATCACGTTGCAAAACAGTTCATGAGTTGGAATCAAACAAATCACAATACTGCTACTCAATGTCCGTGCCAGATAACACACTAACTGAAGCCCTTATGGCTCGTACACAGTGCACCATATTTGCTCCAATTTTGCTGTCGGGGATCATTTTTGGCGCTCGCCGACAAAACTCCCGATCTGACGCGAGATCGGGCTTTGATCGCAGAGGTTTTGCTCGCTGTGTGTGAAAGGAGCTGCGAGAAGATCCAATGCCGATAAAAGCGCTCGCCGAACCCTTTCCGACCGATTCTGAATATCTAGCAGGTTTGATATTTGGCTCTCTCGCCGACTGGACATCATACAGTATGAACTGGGTTGATGGACATCATACAGTATGAACTGGGTTGACTGGACATCATACAGTATGAACTGGGTTGACTGGACATCATACAGTATGAACTGGGTTGATGGACATCATACAGTATGAACTGGGTTGATGGACATCATACAGTATGAACTGGGTTGACTGGACATCATACAGTATGAACTGGGTTGATGGACATCATACAGTATGAACTGGGTTGACTGGACATCATACAGTATGAACTGGGTTGATGGACATCATACAGTATGAACTGGGTTGATGGACATCATACAGTATGAACTGGGTTGATGGACATCATACAGTATGAACTGGGTTGATGGACATCATACAGTATGAACTGGGTTGATGGACATCATACAGTATGAACTGGGTTGACTGGACATCATACAGTATGAACTGGGTTGATGGACATCATACAGTATGAACTGGGTTGATGGACATCATACAGTATGAACTGGGTTGACTGGACATCATACAGTATGAACTGGGTTGATGGACATCATACAGTATGAACTGGGTTGATGGACATCATACAGTATGAACTGGGTTGACTGGACATCATACAGTATGAACAGGGTTGACTGGACATCATACAGGGGTCAAAAGGTCAAATCGCTAGAAAGGTCAAAACGCCACGATGCGCTTTTTTCATCGCTAGAAAGGTCAAAACGCTAGAAAGGTCAAAAATCGCTAGAAAGGTCAAAAGGTCAAAAGGTCAAAACGCTAGAAAGGTCAAAAATCGCTAGAAAGGTCAAAAGGTCAAAGGTCAAAACAAATTGGGGGTTCAAAAAACCCCACAGTACCCCTGAAATGCATAGAAAACTGCTTTTTTTTGGCACAGCCAATACAAAAATTGGGGGTTCAAAAAACCCCAAAGTACCCCTGAAATGCATAGAAAACTGCTTTTTTTTGGC
>NW_027637869.1:0-7500 GCF_951216825.1 Electrona antarctica | reverse complement strand
CCGCTAGAAGGCCAGGTCCAACCGTCCAACGCCTCTCTTCCCGTAGCTGCTCATGGGAAGGAGCACCAGCTGTCGGTATTATACTCCATCAGTGAAGCCTTGTTGTATGCAAGCTTGTGATGGTGTTGAAGCACACAGTGTCCACAGAGGTTGCAAATGCATCTTAAATCTGCACCCACTACATTAACGATGGTATAGTTACAACAAAGCAGTTTAACGTTATGCTCAGGACGCCCCCCCCGCCTTCGCCCCCAGGGGACCCCCTGGTAGATTATGCCATTCCACGACACAAATGTCTGGCATTTGGACGTGCAATGTGAAGCCTTTATGTTATAGGAAGTGAGATGAAGGCGAAAGGGGGGACTGGAAAGGGGAGAACAGACAAAGACTTGTATAGACAGTATTATGGCCGCCTGCCTCATGGCATTCACGATAATGGCGTCTCTCTTTCTTCCTAGCTTCCATTACTTCCTCGTCGTCACACATGTTGCAAAACGCGGCGTGAGAACATGGCCGACGAGGTTGGGAAACAAACAGACATGTTGTATGTATATGTTCCCGTGGCCCTGCCCACCTCTCTCTCTCCTTCTCTCTCTCACTCTCTCTCTCTCTCTCTCTCTCTCTCTCTCCCCTCTCCCGCTGTGTTACATGGTTGTGGGCTGCGCTCTCTCTCTCTTCTGTTCCAGGCACCCCCCCCCCCCCCCCCCCCCCCCTCTCCGGTTGTGGAGCGGAGCTGCTACAGGCGAGATAAGGCCGCTCTCTCCCCGAGTCAGGGCTTAGCATAATCCCTCTTCCTCCCTCCTCAGAAAGAGACAGTGCTGCTGCTCAGGCTCATCCACACACACGCACGCACACGTGTGAGCACGCACGCACGCACACGCACGCACGGACACACGCACGCACGCACTGGCGCAGCAGAGAAGAGGAAGTGATGGAGAAAGAGAGAGACACAGGGCTGGGGTGGGGTGGTGTGGCTAAAGGGGCGAAGATGGAGAGGAGGGTAGAGAGAGAGAGAGAGAGAGAGAGAGAGAGAGAGAGAGAGAAGGAAGGGATAGAGAGGAGGAGGAAGGAATATTGAGTAAAGGCTGCGGCCACACATTTAGAAAAAAAAAAAAACCATATTTTGCCAGCCGTGAAAGAAGCATAAAGGAATGCGAGCGTGGCAGAGCGTCAGCAACACGGAGGGGGGAGTGCGGTGGGGTGAGCGGCGCAGGTTTTGCGTTTCCCGATGATCACAGCGCGCGCTAATCCTCTGACAAGGGGTGCCGGGGGGAAACCCAATCCCGATGCCCATACGGCCCTCACATGCCTGGGGCTGGCATCTTTGCAGCAGCCCCGCTGGCAGCCGAGCAGACAATGTGTCTGCTAGAGTGAGTGAACCGGGGCCGCTGCCTGCTGTTAAGACGCTGGCACGGGCACCGCCAGCCGTCTAAAATGGAGGGTGGGAACCACATGCCCTCACGGGGAGTCATTCTGACATGAATGGTCCGTGTCATCGGAGTGTCAACTGCTGCCTGCTGTTATATGAGAGTGTTTCTCAAACTGTTTCGTGTAAAAAAAAAGGACCCCTGAATTGTATTTTAACCGCGGACCCCCATCTGAAAACGTTCCGCACGGACCCCCGCACGGAAGAGAAGATTTTATGTTAGGCTAATGAATATTCAAAAAATTCCAAAATGTTCAATGTTTTTTTCCCAATGAATTCTAAACCGTGCCGTGCTGTGAGCTTGTAGATTTGCTGTTGTTGAATAGCCAACATAATTATACAGTGAATGGGTTAACGTTATATGTTAACTACTTTTGCTGAGGACCCCCTGGACCCTCAAGGACCCCTGGAGGTCCCCGGACCCCACTTGCAGGGCGGAACAACATCTGGCACGAACACTTTTTGTAGTGAAATGCGGCGTCATCTTTGTTTGGTCAAATTGAACAAACATTCTGCAATTCAAACACAATATTTTTGGTGATTATTTTATTCATTTAAAGTGTGTTTCCTATCTGAGGGCAACATCCAAAAGGGCTGTCTTAAAAAAATTAAAATAAAACAACAACAACAACAGAACAACACAGAAAAAGTTACATTTAGACTTTAAATGAGGTGTTATTGTCAGTTTCTAAAGTAAAAGTAGACACTCTGTGAATGCAGGTTATTGGTAGACACTCCCTAAGCAGGCTTCAGATGGGCTCCTTAAAATCCCCTGGTAGCCCCGCCCCCCTTCCCCACACACCTGCTGTAAACAACAGACACACAGGTGTTTGACAACAAAGCTGTTATATTTGGACGTAAAAGAGTGAAATAAACACGTTCTAGTGCAACATTACACCTCAGGGAAGTTGAGTAGATGTTGTCAGTGTTGAGTCACATGTCTTGTGTGACAGTTAAGAGAAGTTAATATCTTCATGACACACTTTACAACTGGGTTGAGGCCTGTTATATTCTCCCTGGTGAGTTAGCATACCTGCAGTTAGCTTCTTAGCATTGTTGCCATGTCTGCTTATAAGCAACTTTAGGCTTGTTTTTATGTAAAATTGCTTGCAAATATTGGTAGTTTGCAGCGGTTTGGGCTTATGGAGCTTGTTTCTAAATTGTAATTGCTTATTTTCTAATATTCTACTATCTGTCTTGGCTTTCACAGTTTCACCCTTTCCGTCGCTTACACAACTGATGAATTCAAGTGGAAGACGTGGCTCAAGGTAGAACCTTTTTTTTTTTGCTCCTTGTGTTGTGTGTGTGTGTATAGAGTGTATGCGCGTGACATCATCGTACCTGGAGGTTATGCGGGAACGCCCACTGAGTGGCAAAAAAAATACTTTCTGGCCTTGACAGCCCATTCATCCAAACAGAAAAGTCCTGATGGGAAAATCATGCATGTGCATACTCTCTATAGAATAGTGATTCAAGCTGTTGTATGATTTTGGAACCCAATGTTTCTGGCTCTGCTGCTGTGAATCTATGTTGTGCTGTTTGTTGGGCAATTTTAACCCTGCGTGCAAGTTTGCTACTCCCCTTTATGTTCAAGCCAGAGTTTTTGAGCTTTGTTACAGAATATGTGCATGCGTGTGCGTACGTACGTGCGTGTGTGCATGTGTGCGTGCGTGTATGGTGGCTGACATTGAAGGTTGTGAGTTGTGACAGGGTAGCTGTATTGGTTCATGACGGGCTTGCCTGGTGGCGTACATGTGCCAGAAACTTGAAATGTGTCATAGTTTTGTACTTTTTCTGTTTTGTATGTGTCTATGGAGTTTACATTAATAAGCTCTGTCATTCCTCGACCGTTTCGGACGTGGGGCGGGTCTCCGGAACCGGGCCGCCCCCCCTGGGCGCGTTCCTGGGTGTCTGGATGTTATTGCGGGGACCACCCCGGGGACCCCCCACATGGTAACTCTGTCATTTCTCGTGTGTTATTTTTGCGTGGTGCTAACCAGTCCATTACCATCGCAATACCGCGGGATGGCACTGTTGAGCAGCCACACACACACACACACACACACACACACACACACACACACACACACACACACAGTTCAGACGAGTCTGATTCTGGTTTCTTAAGCTGAATTAAAGCCTTTGAGTCAAAATGCCTCATAATCAACCTGTAGCCGCAATTTGCAACTCTAGATTTTTTTATAATGGGATGAATAGAGTTGCAATACCCTCCATTGACTCACCACTCATCATTTTGCGTTTGCGATCTGCTTGTCTTACACAACGTTAAACTCACCAACATTGCAGCTGTAGTCCAAGCTTGAATTATTCTCTTTCAATCTGCCGATCTTGTTTTTCATAAAAATCCCCCGTAGACATGTTATGAGCTACTTTCTGTCAAGAAATTCTGTGCAAGTGATTCTTTTTCTAAGTGCTGGAGTTTGGAAGCGCTCGTCGTAAGTCACTGAACGTCCCTGCATGCATCTGTTTCGCATTTGCACATAATGCAGGAGGCAGCAGCGCGACCCCTTAATACAAACGAGCGCTTCCAAACTCCAACATTTCTTCTTCTTCTTGACAGAAAGTATGTATGTATGTATGTATGTATGTATGTATGTATTTGGTTAAAATGGGTAAGGTTTTAAAAAAGGCAAAAGCATGCTCTGTTGCACTGGCCACTGCTTCAACTTCTGAGAATGTGTTTGGTTCATTAGCCACCAGATGGCATACCTTATAAGTATGTATGTATGTAGGTCTGTATGTCTGTATGTATGTATGTATGTATGTATGTATGTATGTGTATTTAAAAGGGGGGCTTTTTTGTAAAATCCCAGCCTACAATACCTTCATATATTTAAAATCCAAAGTAAGGTTACCAGTGAAGGGCAACCTGCCTATTCACTGGGGACTATGCAAGGCAGAGGCGTCCACCCCCCTGAGTCCAAGTTAGACTAGACCGTATGTATGTATGTATGTATGTATGTATGTATGTATGTATGTATGTATGTATGTATGTATGTATGTATGTATGTATGTATGTATGTATGTATGTATGTATGTATGTTATTTTAAACCATTGTTAAGTTGTGATATTCAGGACAACTTGTAGTTTTTATTTTTCAAAGTAAACTGTGAGAGTGTAAAAAGAAAATGTTATTCCTTTATATCACACTGGTGCATCAGTGTGGCCTTGACACACGGGGTTAAACCTTTAAGAGACAAATACCTTCCTTACAGTTTCCATCCTTTATCTTTTTCCCTTTTTTATTCCCCACCGGCAATCTCAATTTGCACGCACGCACGCACGCACGTACACTAAGATTAATTAAAAAACAACATCCTTGCTCGGGGGTCGATTAATCTTAAAAGGCAACTTTTTTACAAATGTTCATGTTTTAGGTGGTTATTATAGATCAAGTAAAAGATGAGTGTTATTAATTTATATATTTTCTCCATTTGCTGCTTTCTTTTGTTTTAGCGCTTTTAGCTATTTTTGACCTTTTTTGGGCGGGGGCATTCGAATTCGAAGTGGCTAAATATGCATTTTTCTTTTTTTTACACATTTTTACAGTGATTTCTTTATTGCTATTTTGTATAGGCCTACTAGACCCCAGGAAATTACATCTGGCCACAAAAGATCATGGGATCTACTGAATGTGACACTCAGTAGATTTCTTTCTCTATTTCTCTAACAACCTAAAACATGAACCGTGGTTGAATAAAACAAAACAAAAAATGTGTTCTTTATAAAGGGAAGTATAGGCTTGGTTTGGCAGGTACAGTAATGGGTATACAGTACACCCACGCTATAGCTATACATGACATGCGGTCCTTTCTCCAAAGTTAAGATGAATTCAGTGCAGTGAAAACATCATTAGAAACCGTGCAAAAGTGGAGCTCTGCGATCATGGCAGGCCCTGTGACACTTCAGTAACGGACACTGATTGACACAACAGCGGAGAGCGGCGCCATTCCAGTGGTAACGCAACACTCCAGCGAAAACATGTCTTCTAGGCCGCGTGCCCCTTCCTCAAACCTGATCCATTGGCCAGTGATGGAAGAAGTACAGGCCACTCGCATGTTTTACTTGTGTAAAAGTATTAAAGGGGCATTCCACTCATTTTCAACATTTTACAATGTCATGAATGTACCTTAGAGCTGTTGTGTGGAAATAATAAAAAAGTTCCCCCATTCTGTGTTTCCTAGAACTAGAGGTCTGAAAAAAATCATTAACATGGTGAAACACATCTTGATGATGTCATCAAGATGTGTTTCACCATGCTAATTATTTTTTTCATAATTACAGTTCTAGGAAACACAAAATGGGGGGACTTTTTGAATTATTTCCACACAACAGCTCTAAGGTATATTAATGACATAGTAAAATGTTGAAAATGGGTGGTTTTCCCCTTTCATTCCGCAAACAAACCATCAAATCATACTTAAAGTATCAAAAGCAAAAGAACCCGTTATGCCGTAATGTCCCATTTCACAATTTGAAAATGTGTAGAAATCTTATTTTTCCCCATGTCAACGTGTCGCATCGCAACGTATTGCGTGATCTCGTAGATCTGCTATTTAAGTGCTGCAGTGATTAATGTATGTTTTGTAATAATAATCAACTCTGCTAAGCAACTGGTAGCGCAGAGTAAAAGTACAATAGCAGAAGTGAAAATATTGAAAATGGGAAGTATAGCTACTACAGTAAAGTTAAAAAAAATATATATAATACAAAAGAATGTACCTTAGTACAGTGCCGGAGTACGTGCCAGGTTGGAGCGCTCAAGGAGAGGATTGGAATACATTTTGCTACAGCATAATGTTGTCACTGTGTTATATATATATAATGTTTTGGTGACTGACAGCTATTCGGGAGTTTTGACATTTTGAGCGTCTCGGCCAGTCGCTCCGTTTGCCTCTACCAGGCCCTCAATGGGATCTTTGTTGTAATGTTTGGGTTGGTCCGTGCATGGCCTCAGGAGCCTCGACAAGCGCGGGACGGGCGGGGGCTCGGGCTGTGTGAAGTGCTGCAGGTTAGCTTCAGGGACAGAAAGAGTCCGCTTTAAACCACTAAAAGGGTCCGCTTTAAAAAGCCTGCAAAGAATGGAGAGATTGTATCATCGTTTTGTGTTTTGGCTGCTCTTTTTGAGCGGTGCCTCCGCTCCATTAAGGAGCTATGTGTGTCCCTAATGTGTGTGTATGTCTACGTGCGCGTCCCCAGCACGATAACTCTGTTATTTCCCGACCGTTTCGGACGCGGGAAGGCTCGCCGGAACTGGGCCGCCCCGCTGGGCGCGTTCCTCCTGGGGGTCTGGATGTTGCAGGGACCCCCCCGGGGACCCCCCACACGGTAACTCTGTAATTTCTCGACCGTTTTATAGTTGCACCGCTCACTTCACAGGTGTGATTTTTTTTTTAAATGATATGAAACCCTCTCATGACAACTTTAGGAAGGGGTTCGCATGTTTCATTCATTGGTTGATAGGAGCTCTGTTACATTTGGTAAGTAAAAAAAAGAGTGAAACTAAATGGGACAACTTGTAAATGTAACGTTACACCTCACAAGAGTGTGAAAAACACAAGCCAAATTGAAAAAAGTGAGGACGCAAATTGTGTTCCTTTCAGATGAGGGGTCCGCAGCAAATACATGCGGGGGGTCCTTTGACATGAAAAGGTTTGTGATTCAATGGTTTATTATTAAACACCAGGGAGACAGAGAGAGAGAGAGAATTAGAGGCACATGCACGCTGCAGTCTATCATAGCATTAATCATTTTTGTGGAATGGACACCCCAAATTAAATTCAAATGAGATGAATGTTTCAATCAATTTGGGCAATCTGCGACTGTGATTGATTGATTGAGAATGTTTTGTTATCAACAAATAGGTTTTCCACTGTCTGCTGCCTTGCCACTGTAGCCACGCACGCACGCGCACGCACGCACGCACGCTCGCACGCACGCACGCACGCACGCACGCACGCACGCACGCACGCACGCACGCACGCACGCACGCACCATCCACTGGAGTTGGTGGCAATCAACTAGATTGACTACACGGCTATCCATCATGTCA
>NW_027637870.1:0-24996 GCF_951216825.1 Electrona antarctica | reverse complement strand
TCTCACTGGGAAAATGAATGATGACAGGGAGAACTGATGGTGGGGTGGGGGGGTGGGGTGTGTGTGTGTGTGTGTGTGTGTGTGTGTGGGTGGGGGGGGGGGGGGGGCAGCAAGTGGGAAGTGTTTATGGGACTGACAGAGTCTGTTTACACGTCTGTGAGTGACAGGCCTGAGCCCAGGGCCGACGGTGACGGGGACACACGCAACACAATGCGACTGTCTGACTGATGGCTGCATTAAAGTAATACATCACTCGACGCTGGACACTTTCATCCAAAGCTGCCTTATACAGTGCCATCAGGACTATAGACCTATTTCCCATTTCTTCCTTGAGATGATTTTTTTCAGATTTTTCTTTCTTTCCTTTTCTCCCTTTTATTGAAAATGACAGTGAGTGGGGTTGACAGCGGCAGCGATGGGATGTGGCTGAGAGGACAGATGACATGCCATGCACTGTGACGTGTATAGCTTATTCTGAATTCTGAACCTTAATCCCATCAGGGGGGTCTAGTCTAGTCGACTAAATATCATAAGATTTTAGTCGACTAAATCTACAGTTGATTTAGTCGACTAAAATGTATTTTGGCGGGCCTTGGTGCCATTGTAATGAGTGTTTAATGTTTATACTTGCTGAAAATAGCCCGATCTACAAGCTCACAACGCGTTGCAGTGTCGCACTGCAAAGTGCAAAATGGCTTATACTGGATCTCTTGTCCACTAGTCCCTTCCTGACATTTTAGTTTAGTTTTCATTTGTTGACAAAATTGTCAGTATATTTATTCTTAGTTTTAGTCATCGTAGCTTAGTTTTCACTTAGTTTCCATTTAGTTTTCATCAGTGAAAAAAGGTAGTCGACGAACATTTTTCGTCTTAGTTTTAGTCGACGAAATCAACACTGGTCATTGAGGTAGGGGTGGGACGATATGGGTACCTCACGATACGATATATATCGCGATATTAGGCCCTCGATAACGATAATATCACGATATTCGATATATTGCGATATTTGCGATATATCCATATATTGTATTGTGAGCACTGAGCGGACACCAACACGCAAGGCAGGATCAGAGTGGGCCACCACGGCCGTTTATTGAGATAAGTGCGCTCAGGCGCGCGGCATTAATATGCAACTCATAATTACAAAATGTCTCTTTAAACAACAGAAATCCTCCTCTTCGCTGCCGTCAGTCGCACAGGCAGGAATGGGGGGGGTTAGTTAGGGTCCTCTTCCCTAACTGGGCTTAATATAACCCACTCCGGGTCTGACAGGCATATCAGCCTATACGGCTGTCAGTAGTCCCCCGGGGTGGTGGAGCTCTCACTCTCTCCGTCGTATTTATTATATGGTCGTTCAGGGCGCCGGGTTACCTATAGAGGAGAGAAAGACGGACTTTACTATGGTGCTCATATTAATGTGGGTGTAGCCTGGTGAGGGAGTGGATGAGGTATCGCTTACCGCCGAGCATGCCCGAACTGTCCCTCTCCGTAGTCAGTGGGGAATGAGAGCAGAGGCAGTCAATCCGTTCCTCTTAACCTTGGCGTAGGTGCGTACACTTGGCCTTGAGCCAATAGGTAGGCGGGGTAGTACGTCTGGTCGATGACGAGGCCAAGTAGGCGTGTTCTCCTTGGCCGCGCTCTGCCTCCTCCCCACTGGCTGTCTGGGCTTCTATGCTCACCTGGCGGCTGGTTGCCTAGCGACACCCCACACATCCTCCCTCCAAGCTTGTCGGTGCCACCGGAAGCTTCAGTTTCCTCTTCTCCCTCATATCGTCTGGACAAGGCGTCCGCATGAGCGATGGTTCTCCCCGGTCGGTGCTCTACGTCGAAGCAGTAGTCTTGCAATTCTAGGAACCATCTGGTCACTCGATCGTTCCGATCCTTATTTCTGGCCATCCATTTCAGGGGGGCGTGGTCGGTGATGACCGTGAAGCGCCGGCCCCAGAGATAGTACCGGAGGTGATGGATGGCCCACTTTACTGCCAGGCACTCCTTCTCCACAGTGGCGTAGTTTCGTTCATGTTTCTTCAGCTTCCTGCTGATATAGGTGACTGGGTGTTCTTCCTCGTCTATGCGCTGTGACAGCACCGCTCCTACTCCCGTACCTGACGCGTCTGTGTGTAATATGAAGGGCTTGCTGAAGTCGGGCGCTTTGAGCACCGGCTCATCGCAGAGCGCCTCTTTCAGAAAACGGAAAGCCCCCTCCGCTTCGGGGGTCCAGGTGACGTGGAGTGGGAGGTTTTTCTTTGTCAGGTCGTAGAGCGGCGCTGCAACGGTAGCAAAGTCTTTAATAAACTTTTGGTAGTATGATATTAGTCCCATAAATGATTTCACCTGTTTTTTGGTGCCCGGGCGGGGCCAATCCCGGAGCCGCTCCACTTTCCTCTGCTGGGGCTTCACACAGCCTCGGCCCACCGTAAAGCCGAGATAGTCAGTCTCCCTTGAGCCGACGCGGCATTTTTTTGCGTTGGCTGTCAGTCCCGCCTCTCTCAGGGCTCCTAGTATATTTTCCAAATGTTGCAAGTGCAACCGCCAGGTGGCGCTGTGGATTATCACATCATCCAAATATGCTGCCGAGTATTCCCTATGGGGTCTTAGGACGCGGTCCATTAATCTTTGAAATGTTGCTGGGGCGCCGTGGACACCAAACGGGAGGACAGTATATTGAAAAAGGCCGTCTGGGGTGGAAAACGCGGTCTTGGGTTTGGCTCGCTCGGTGAGGGGAATTTGCCAGTAGCCTTTTGTCAAATCAAGGGTGCTTATGAACCTTGCGGGGCCTAGCCGCTCAATTAATTCATCGGCTCTAGCCATGGGGTACGCGTCAAAAGAGGAGACCCCATTTAGTTTGCGAAAGTCGTTGCAAAATCTTAGAGAGCCATCTGGCTTTGGGACAATTACAATGGGACTCGCCCAGGGGCTATGAGACTCTTCTATCACTCCTAACTTTAACATCTTTTCTATCTCTTCTTTAATCGCTACGCGCCTGGCCTCAGGCACACGATATGGTCGCTGGCGAATAGTTTTTCCCGTGGTTTCTATATCGTGCTTAATTAGGTGGGTTCGCCCAGGGATCTCCGAGAATACGTCACTATTCCGACTGAGGAGTTCTTTTACGTTCTGCCGCTGGGACGGGGACAGGTCCTCCCCCGTGGGGACAGCGGCTGTGGGAGGAGGAGAGAGAGCCGTTAATAGGACAGAGGATGGCACAGGTCCGGGGGCTTTCCACTTTTTCAGGATATTCACATGGTAGATTTGTTGGCCTTTTCGCCGACCGGGCTGTTTTACTCTGTAATTCACTGGTCCTATTTTCGCTTCAATCTCATACGGTCCTCTCCATTTAGCTAGAAACTTGCATTCGCTGCTGGGCACTAAAACAAGGACTTGTTCTCCCACCTGGAATTCTCGGACACGCGCCCCTCGGTTGTAGGTGCGCGCCTGGTCTCGTTGTGCGCGCTCCATGTGCTCGCGCACCATAGGCCAAACCTTGCGGGCGCGCGCCTGCAGTTTGTCCACGTGCTCAATGACAGAGCGGTGTGGGGAGGGTTGTGTTTCCCAGGTCTCCTTGGCAACGTCTAACAGGCCTCGTGGTCTCCGCCCATACACCAATTCAAATGGTGAGAAGCCTGTAGACGCCTGGGGAACCTCTCGGATAGAAAACAAGACATACGGAATTAACTGATCCCAATCCCTCCCATCAATGTCCACCAGCCTCCGCAGCATTTTCTTTAGGGTTTGGTTGAATCGTTCGACAAGGCCGTCCGTTTGTGGGTGGTACGGTGATGTGCGAATGCGCTTCACTTTTAGCCATTTATAGAGCGTGGACATTACTCGGGACATGAAACATGTCCCTTGATCCGTTAAAATTTCGTCCGCTATGCCAACCCGGGTAAATAACATCATGAGCTCGTGTGCTACTGTTTTAGCAGTGGCCGAGCGTAGTGGGATGGCCTCGGGATAGCGGGTGGCATAATCAACTATAACCAATATGTATCGGTGCCCACGGGCTGACTTTGGTAATGGGCCGACAATATCCATAGCCAGCCGTGCGAACGGTGTCTCAATGATGGGCAGGGGGATAAGAGGGTTGCGATAAATAGGTTTAGGAGCGGTTATTTGGCAGACTTCACAACTCTGGCAAAAATCATCTACAGCCCTCCTTATGCCAGGCCAGTAAAAGCGATCCAATATTCGATCGTATGTCTTTTGACAGCCCAAGTGGGCCCCCAACTGGTGAGAGTGTGCTAGGTGCAGGACGCGGGTGATGTACTGCTTTGGAACCAGCAGCTGCTCTATTTCCTCGTCTCTTTTATTTTTCGTGACTCTATACAACAACCCATTGTGCACGATAAAGTAGGGATAGTTTAATGCACTCACCCCATCCTGTTTCTTCCCTTCGACGACAGATACGTGCATTCGGGCCATTTCCAAGTTCGGGTCGGACCACTGGGCCGTGGCGAATTCTCCCTGCCGGTTCGGGTGGCCAGGCTCCGCTATGGGGAACTCGGCGAACGGGTCCCCTTCTGTGTCCCCGGTCGTGCTGGGGGGTCCGTGCTCCTCCGGTGCGCTCCTCTCCTCCTCGCTGGCGGGGGTCTCACTCTGTGGCTCGTCCATAGGTGGTGGGAAGGCGGGGCATGCGGGTCGGGGATCGCTCGGGGGCCGCGCTGCGCGTCGGCGGTGCCGGCGGGACTGGCCTCGCCAGCCCGGGTTCCAGTGTCGCTCAAAGAGTGAGCAGTCGGTTCCAATCAACAGGGGGACGGGTAGGTTGGGAACTACACCTGCCTTCACCGTGGCACTACCTTTCGTGGTCTGTACATGTATCTGGCACACCGGGTAGCGCCGCTGATCACCGTGCACGCAGTTTACTGGTATCGAGTCCCTCTCCAACGGTCCTGCGTAGTCGGCGTGGACCAGTGTGACGACACTGCCTGAGTCCAGCAGGGCCTGGCTGTCAACGCCGTTGATTTTGACAGGCATGTTGGCGTGACCACGGGAAGCGGTGCCGGTGTGGAGACAGGCTTGGGGACCGTCCGTGCTGCCGGCCGAGGGCATCAAGACGTCCGCCCTGCCTGGGCACGCCCATGAAAGGTGGTCGTCCTGACCGCATACGTAGCAGCGCCTCGGCGGTCCTCGGCCTCTATCTTGGCCGGTGGTGCGCTGTTGGGTTGGCGAGCGCCCTGAGGGGGGGCCTCGTCGTCTGTCCCGGCCGCCGCCGCGCTCCTCGCCATTCTGCTTCGGGGCCTCCGTTTTCGCTCCTCTCGTCATCTCCACTATTGTCTGGTGATTCTCTAGCAGACCTATAAGCTCGTCTACTGACGCGGGGCTGACTTGGGACGCGTATAGCCGGGCATCCGGCGGTAACCCTCTGATGCATCGATCAATGACTAGCCTGTCTACCGGCGTGAGGTCGCCGGGGCTCGTTAGCCAGCTGTGCGTCATGCGTAATAGCGCAGCTACCTGAGCGCGCGCTGGTTGTTCTGGGTGGTATGCCCAATTGTGATATCGCTGTGCTCGAGCCGGGAGGTGCAATCCTTGACGGGCGAGAATAGCGTTTTTTAATCTTTGAAAGTCCCGTGACTCGGCTAGGGATAAATCTCTCCATGCTTGCTGGGCCTCCCCAGTGAGGAACGGGGCCAGAATACTAGCCCACTCAGCGACTGGCCACCGCTCTCGAGCTGCTACGCGCTCGAACAGCTCGATATATGCTTCAATATCATCGTCGGGGGATAGTTTGGTAAAGACTTCGCTTGGATTTCTCGCCGCTGGGGCCGCATCTCGGGCAAGGTGGCGCACTAATTCATTCACTGCGGCGTGTAGGTTGTTTTGGCTCTGGAGGAGCGCGTCAATAGCTTGACCCTGCTCCATTTAAGCCGAGAGGTTGGTGTGGCTCGGTGTTAAAACCCACAGGTCTCCACCAAATGTGAGCACTGAGCGGACACCAACACGCAAGGCAGGATCAGAGTGGGCCACCACGGCCGTTTATTGAGATAAGTGCGCTCAGGCGCGCGGCATTAATATGCAACTCATAATTACAAAATGTCTCTTTAAACAACAGAAATCCTCCTCTTCGCTGCCGTCAGTCGCACAGGCAGGAATGGGGGGGTTAGTTAGGGTCCTCTTCCCTAACTGGGCTTAATATAACCCACTCCGGGTCTGATAGGCATATCAGCCTATACGGCTGTCAGTAGTCCCCCGGGGTGGTGGAGCTCTCACTCTCTCCGTCGTATTTATTATATGGTCGTTCAGGGCGCCGGGTTACCTATAGAGGAGAGAAAGACGGACTTTACTATGGTGCTCATATTAATGTGGGTGTAGCCTGGTGAGGGAGTGGATGAGGTATCGCTTACCGCCGAGCATGCCCGAACTGTCCCTCTCCGTAGTCAGTGGGGAATGAGAGCAGAGGCAGTCAATCCGTTCCTCTTAACCTTGGCGTAGGTGCGTACACTTGGCCTTGAGCCAATAGGTAGGCGGGGTAGTACGTCTGGTCGATGACGAGGCCAAGTAGGCGTGTTCTCCTTGGCCGCGCTCTGCCTCCTCCCCACTGGCTGTCTGGGCTTCTATGCTCACCTGGCGGCTGGTTGCCTAGCGACACCCCACAGTATGAAATTTCATCAACGATATATCATGATATCTGCAACTACAAAATACTTGGAACTGAAAAAACGCTATTTTCGTGCTCGGACACAAGGAGGGACACACACATAGCTGTCTATAGTGGTTGCACCACTCAAACACTAAATTAATACTCAATAAACTCCCCCTTTGCCTCATCATAATACCTCACAAACACCACCAACTGACCATTATCACTGTTATCATCATAATGCCTCACAAACACCACCAACTGACCATTATCACTGGTATCATCATAATGCCTCACAAACACCACCAACTGACCATTATCACTGGTATCATCATAATGCCTCACAAACACCACCAACTGACCATTATCACTGGTATCATAATAATACCTCACAAACACCACCAACTGACCATTATCACTGGTGTCAGTGGACTTGTCCACTGCTGGGGAAATGCATTTTGCATTTTGTATTCCCACAAAGCTGTTTGGACAAATCACCATCCAGTAATTCAGTACTTCTGGTTGCTGTGGAATCTGATAGTGGGATTTGCTTTATTTTAGCTGTCATTTCCTCCTTTTCTAAACATGTTGTTCATCACTTCATTATGGGAGGACGTATCGATATATATCGCCATCGATATTTCAGCACACCCCTACATTGAGGCACATCACTCGAGCCCCATACCGTTCACGTCCTCTTATTTCAATCTAAAATGAAGTAACTTGTGCTTCTGGAGCAGTCTAACAAACTTCAGAAATTTGAATTAAAGGACCTATAACATGAAATTCAACTTTTTCTGGCCATCAACTGTTTTTTGATCAGTATTATAATGACTCAAATATTAAACAAGTTGTATATCAGCACCCCCACCACCTCAGGACATTGTGGTACTGCAGCTAAAACAGCTTCAGAAGCAAAAAAGAAATGCCATGGACTGGTTATATCAGAGTGGTGATTGAGGCTCAAACCATTAGAAATAAGTTTGAGGGACATATACAATATGATATTAAATATTAAAAACTCATGTTATAGCTGCTTTAAAAAGAGTGACCTTGACCTTCCTGCATTGCTCCACGTCATTGTGGACGGTCTGCGCAGATGCGTCGACACTCCCAACATGGAGCTGAGCTCTGAAAGGTATTTGACACATCAACTTGACGTCTCCAGTATGTGGCCATACGGCCGTAAACAATGGGTATACGTTTGATGACACATGCAGGCTACTGACGCTTTCAGTGTGTCGTCAGTGGCCATTACTGTCTTCAATATTATTGTATGGGCCCCACCCAGATTGATTTGAACCCCTAACCCCCCCGTTGATGGCGGTTCTACCCGCTAAGCTCAAAATCATCCCCCTATGTCATCTCAACCAGCCACACCTGTTGTTCATAATCCCCCACCATTACTCTCGCACGCTCACACACACGCTCACACGCACGCGCGCACACACACACACACGCACACGCACACGCACACGCACACGCACACGCACACACACACACACACACACACACACACACACCAGATTCCCTGTTTCCTGGGTCTGCATAACGAGAGGGGATCCATTTATTTTTCACTGCGGGACGTGGCTATAAATTATGGCTGGTTAAGGTATCATTTAGCCCGGACTGTTAAGCCACCCCTGTCATTTTTGTGGAGTGGTTCACTCTTTGCAGCTTTTCCACCGAGGCAAACGGTTTATGCCTTTAATTTACAGCTCCTTGCCTGGAGGATACTGCTCGCCTTTTATGAAGTGGTATTAGGGGGCCTATTTAGTTGTCATGGCACTGCACGACGCGCAGTGTGGCGCAGCCCGGCAGACTATAGGAGAGAGAGAGAGAGAGATAGAGAGATAGAGAGAGAGAGAAGGAGGGGGGGGGGGGGGGGAGAAAAAAATGAGAGCCGAGGGAGACGGAGGCAGCGATTTCAAATGAGAATCGCTGTCCTTTTAACTCAAAGAGGCTCTGCAGCCTGGCAGGAGCAGCTGAGCTATGCCCTTTGAAGACGGAGAGAGAGAGAGAGAGAGAGGAAATAAAACAGAGCCTGGCCAACCCCACATATTACTGCCCACCTCCCCAACCTCCCCATCCCTCCTCCAGGATACAGAGAGTACATTGACTGTGGTGGGGGGGGGGGGGGGGACAGAGCTCCTCGTCTCTCTTGCTCAGAGAGGAGCAGCAGAAGCATTGCCAGCAGGAGCTAAAAAGGGACTTTTTCCCCCTCCTTCGGCATCACGAAAGAACATGGTCTGGGCGGCCGGCTGGGAAGTGTCTGCTCCCGCTAGCTGGTAGAAATGCCCCGATTTATGCTCCGCGGCACGATGAATACGGCGCATCCGCCGGACAATAACCGTGTATCAAACATGTGATGGCTCCACGGCTCCGGGCATCGATGGGCTGTGCGGGGGCCAACACAAAGCAAAAGGAGGAGGGGGGGAGTCGGGGACTTATTACATTTCCATGAAGTTTACCAAATTTGCGGGATCAGTCAGGGTGAGAGCCCCGCGCTGCCGCCTGCAGCTCCTTTCTCCCTCCTCCGCCTCATCCTCCTCCTCACCCGTCTTCTGACACTTCCCCTTTCCCTCCTCCACAGCTTTGCTGTGGAAATGGATTTCAAGGCGGCTAGGGGCCCCTGCCCGCCCTGCTCCCTGCGGACCTCACTGCCCCCCCGTATACCTTCCACATGGGGCCTGCAGGGCCAGCATGGAGCAGGAAAAGGTAAAAGTAAACAAAATCAGATTATCACAAATGCATTTACAGAACCTGACATGTGGTATGTGGGCATGTACGCTGACGCACCTAAGGAATCCGGAATCCGGCGCGCAAACACGCACACGCACACACGCACACACACACACGCGTGCACAGTGGACATACATATAGAGGCCCGGTCAATCACATTACATGTATTTACTCCTCTCAACACACGCACCCACATGCGCGCACACGCTGCACACACACACACACACACACACACACACACACACACACACACACACGCACACACGCACACACACACACACACACACACACACACACACACACACACACACACACACACACACACACACACACACACGAAGAATTTCTCACAATGAAAAATGGCCCTATTAGCAGCCCAGAGCACCCAGTGAGAAATGAGGGGCTGGCTTTTAGTCAACCCGGAGAATCTAGGTATACTGTAGATAATCCACTGCATGTCATGGGCCGTAAACACTCTCAGTGGGCAGTCTGTCATGGGCCATGCAGGGCTCTTCCACATGTGGAAGCAGACTGCCTGATGAAGAGAGCGATAATACACAGTAAATTGAATGATGTCGGGGTACGAGGTGATAGAAGTGGACATTGAGGCTGGAGGGGTCACCGGTCGGACAACAATTCCTAGAACGACCGCATGTTGCACATATTGTATGCTCGAAAGAGAAATCTGGGGAAATTGTGTGTGTGTGTGTGTGTGTGTGTGTGTGTGTGTGTGTGTGTGTGTGTGTGTGTGTAGTCAATGTAGTGGGTCAATTCTCTTGACACTGTGGAATCTCGATGTGTGTGTGTGTCGCCTCGGACGAGCAGGAGAAAGGAACAAAGGAAAACGCGTGATGGTGGTCTCATGACATCCCGCATTTATTTGGTAAACACAAAAGTCAGGTCGCTAACAAAACAGCGTATAAAAAGGTACACGCAGTTGACTGTTTCTATCAGCCTCCGGTCCAAAATGAGACTAACCGATACAGCCCCGAAATGAAGCCGTTGCAAGTCATTATATACACACAAGAATTGCTCTCCCCAAAAAGTCCCTCCCCTCACCGGGCATGAACACTTCCTGACTTTTAACCAATGAGGTCTGAGCCAGGCTTCCGGATAGAGGCGGGCGTTTCTAGACAAAGGGCATGTCTCATGGTAAACTTTTAACAGAGTTTAACTTTGAAATAAACCACAATAATGAATTAAAGATACAATGAAAACGTACAGAGTTAAATGAAAACATACATAGTCAAACATGATGAAAGTATATAAAACTGAACTGACTGATATTTAAGAAATGAATGAGCTGTTTAACTCGGTACATAAAATTATATTCCTGAAATACCATATGTTTAAGAGTACATTTTAGATTAGTACTGAATGCACTCTAATAGTTTAGTAACCAGTCTATGTATTAATTTCCTAGCGTTTATCTTTATTCTATAATGACAGAAGAGTGTTTTAAGACATTTTAAGAAAGTCAATCCAACATAGAATGTTTTAAAGTCAACATGCATAGACCTGATAGATACTGGATGGACATTTGTCAGTCAGTAGGGCTGTCTGTAGGACAATAAAGTCTACTCTGCTTTACACCTTCTGTCGGCTTCAAAGGAGCTCAGAACAAAAGGATTTGCATTCTATCCTCGTAAGGTGTTGCTAGCTTCAGACATTAACAATAGCCTGTTTTGGTCCCGCTCGTTGTAAGTGTAAACATGCTTTACCTATGGTAATGAAATCTGAGTCGTATAGTCTACTGAAATCTCCACTTTGCTTCAATGAAACCTCTCTGTAACTGTCCAATTTTAACATTGTATGTTCTATAGTAGCTATAATATATGCTTATATGATTCATAATACACCACAACACTCAACACCTCACTTCTTCTCCAGCTTAACTGTAGGCTGCAGACCTATACGAGCAGCTCTCGGGAAAGCAGCAGTCGCCGCAAATTAGCATGCATGCTAAGCTGCAAGCCTTCCGAGAATAAAAAAGCAAAAATTAAATGTTTAAAGAAGGTTGTTATGTCTAGTCTATTACACGAGGAAAGGCAACAATGCATGTCACTCAACCAGTGGACATGCAAACGCTTTGCCCGTGTGCCTTGAACATAAACACCAGTTTTTTTCTGTACGTTGTTGTGTCTTTGATGTGCTAGTCTAAACAAAAAGGACAACAAAATACACAGGTCCTCGTTTCTGTCAGGGTTAGATATGTCATTATATGTGTCAGTTGTCCCTGCTAAACCTGCAATGAGAAGGTACACGCAGACAGCCGTGCTGTGATTGCACATCAGGGCGAAGCAGGCCGCAGCCGTTTTTCTAATTGCAGATCAACGGCGAGCCGTTGACATCATTGAAGGTTAAACAAGACTGTGTTTATACCAGAATCTTTCATTTCTCATGTAAACTGTCGTCTGCTGCTCTTTCTGCCTGATCAACCTAACAACAGGTAGTTCCAGCCATGGCAATCTGATTGGTTGAAATAGGCTCTTTACCCGTGTGCAAACGAGCAAGACGGTGCACCTAGCCGTTCTTAAATTAAACTAATCAAAATATAAATATCAGCTGTGCTGATCAGACCCGGCTAAGTGGCTAGCTGATAGCAATTTGCACGAGAGGTTTGCTGACGTTAATTACAATGAGATTGAGCTAACAGTTACGTTTTGTTTCTCTAGGTGTTCAGTTTGGGTAAGGTTGTCTAGCACACAGCCATCTCAATGTTTACTGGAGAAAACAGGGACTCTGTCAGAATTCAGAACCCATGTATTTCCAGGATAACAGAGATTTTGAGAGTGAAATGCACCACAATATGAATACATTTCATGTTTTATTTTGATGGTAACTGTTGACAATCAGGTGATGCTGTTGTTTAATCAGGTGGTGACGATCGAGGCTCCGCCTCATTCCTGACCGCATCACCGTCGTGCCAACAATCATGGTAAAGCACGCCCTCTCCTGTAATATTGCTTAATTAACCCCTTTGTGTCCTTGAGCAAGATGCTGAACTCGTAATTGCTCCCAGGTTGGTGCCATGCACGGCGCCAACGATGTATAAATGCGTGTGTGCGTGTGTGTGTGAATGGGTGAATGTAAAGCGCCTTGGATGAAGGCAATATATAAATGCACCATTTACAAGCTCACAATGCGTCACATTGTGACACGTGTGCTTGTAGATCTTTTACTTCATGGCTAACCCCAGAATATGGAAAAGCCCTATTTTAGCCATCGTGACTCGTTGTGAGCTAGCTGATTTTGAGCTATTTTTGTCAACATTTTGTCAAATATAAAGTGTTTTGGGAATATGTTCCAAATTATCTACATTTTTGAAATTTGTGACAATTTTCACCATGACATGCCAAAAATAGGGATGCTTTTGAAAGAGGTTAAAATGAGAGCAACTTCTTTTAACCAATGATTCAAGGCGACATACATACATACATACATACATACATACATGTACATACATACATACATACATACATACATACATACATACATACATACATACATACATACATACATACATACATACATACATACATACATACATACATACATACATACATACATACAAAAATCTTCCTAGCCCGAAACTGTCTTTGTGGCACGAGTGGATTGTCACCACATATTCTTTACTGGCCTATAGTTTGTCAGAGCAGCATTCTTTAGAAAAGAGGACAAATGCAAAGTTGGCCGTGACCTTAGAGCCGGTCTGGTGCCGGCCCTGTTAGATCTGTTAGGAGATGCGTTGTCCCAGACCGTCCCATTAGCTGCACCTTTTCACAGGCCTCCCTCTCGGGTGACGCTGGCCACACTCCAAAAGGACTACATTTCGATCCCGGTGCCTGATAAAGCCCCGGACTGTTGATGGGAAGGGCCTGATGGCATCTGCGCTGTCCGTCTGTGCTCCCAGACAAATGCACCCCAGGAAGGTTAGCGCCAGCCCTTGTGCCCCTTATCAATCAATTACATTTGGCTTTGTCAGATTAATTGTATGGAATTGTTTGCTGCTGATAGGAACCAGGTAGGTACTGTGTGTGTGTGTGTGTGTGTGTGTGTGTGTGTGTGTGTGTGTGTGTGTGTGTGTGTGTGTGTGTGTGTGTGTGTGTGTGTGTGTGTGTGTGTGTGTGTGTGTGTGTGTGTGTGTGTGTGTGCGTGCGTGCGTGCGTGCGTGCGTGCGTGCGTGCGTGCGTGCGTGCGTGCGTGCGTGCGTGCGTGTGTTATTGTTGGCATTGCGCATTGAAGCCGCCCTTTTTTACCCTTGCAAGTCTATCGAGGCAACCTTTGTTCAGAGCCTATAGCTAGGTGAGCTATTTGAAGATATCAGAAATGTTGTCAATATAATGAATACTGTATATCTATAAGAGATTGAAATCATCTTTTTTATTATAACATTTAATTAAAAATCACACCCGTGTGAACTGAGTGGTGCAACTCCCCTCTCCCCCCCTCTCTCTCTCTGTCTCCTTAGCAGGCAACAGTGAAGCACTATCTCTCTCTCTGTTTCTGGCACAACAGCGCCACTTTTGCCCCTACTGCTACTCATAGTCACATAGTCACAGTCACATAGGTTAACACGGACATTGCTGTAACTTCCTTGGAGTGGTTGGACCACTCAATAAAAATGGAAGAAGCTATTCCATACTGTATGTTGCTGCTACAATGTTGAGGAGCGAAAATAAATGCTGCCCTTTTCCTCCTCACGTGTGCTTTGAAGAGCCTTGGCTTGTGAGTTTTCATGCTTTAGTTGTACTTATACTGTTGCATTTCTGTATTTTGGGCGAAAGTGCATTGAGAAATGTCCTCAGAAACGGCCTTGTTTCTGTACATTTCGAGAAGTTTATTTGTACGGAGGCATATCCCCCAAAGTGACAGGAGTTTTAAACAACTTGGTAACAACTTGGTAACTTTACGCCCACAAGCTACCCCTCTCAGGACAGGTAGCTGAAGTTACGGATTCAAGCTGTCTACAAGTCTCGGTGGTTTTGTCTACCTGTTCTTTCCGTGGCCGCACTGCTCGGGTCTCCATAAGCAGTGAGTGCATTCTCCGGCAGCGGCAGCAGCCACGGCGCTGCCACCAATTGCCGCCAACAGCCGTGGCAGTGTTTCCTCTGCCACCGGCAAAGCCTCCTAATCCGCCACAGACCGGCCGCTGCTGGCAACTGCCGGCATATGTGCCGGCACCTGCCGGCATATGTACCGGCAGTCTGCCTACCTGCAACTGCCGGCACCTGCCGCCGGCACCTGCCGGCAACTGCCGGCAACTGCCGGCAACTGCCGGCAACTGCCGGCATCTGCCGGCACCTGCCGGCACCTGCCGGCACCTGCCGCCGGCAACTGACGGCAACTGCCGGCACCTGCCGCCGGCAACTGCCGGCATCTGCCGGCATCTGCCGGCAACTGCCGGCAACTGCCGGCATCTGCCGCCTACAGCAAAGCCACCGGCAAAGCCTACAGCAAAGCCACCGGATTACTTCCACCACAACACAGCCGTTGGCTCTGCCCAGCGCCGCGGTGAGGATTCCCCAGGGTTGCCCCTCAGCCCTGGAGCGGAGGCCGTCGTTGCCTGAGACCGCAACCTCCACGGCTAACAGAATTTTACATCTTCCTGACTGGCAAAATGCCGACATATTCCCTATCACGGCTGCTACAGCTCAACAATCACACCATTCCAACATGTGTTTCAGTCATCAAACAACTTGGACTTCTCCGCCGATCACTTTACATTCACAGAAGCACCCATCGACAGTTTGTTTACTCCTCGCCTGCTCACAACATCACATCCATCTGTTCAGTCGTACGTCCCGTCGCAACTATATACGCTACGTCATCAGAGCACTGTCGTTTCTGGAGTTTGTAGCGCTGGAAACACTGCAAGAGCACTACTGACCAAGCAGCAGCTTGGAAAACACGTAGTGGATGTCAGTGTACTCCGACCTATACAGAGATTCATCCCCTCACCAACAGCAAAAATATAACTCTTTAACACACAATCCCTCACACTTAAAGCACCACGTATTAATTTGCATATCTTGGACAAAGGTTTAGACCTCATGTGCCTTACAGAGACCTGGCACCAGCCCGAGGTTTATTCAACTCTGAATCAAGCCTGTCCTCCAGTTATAATTATTTACAAAAAGCCTACTACAATAAATCACTGTGCAATCTTCTCGACACTCACGCCCCAATACATACACGGACTGTCACATTTTCACGTTCAGCCCCTTGGTACACCGGCGAGCTGCGGAAAATGAAGGCAGCAGGGCGTGTCCTTGAAAGGCATCAGGACTCACAGTCCACGAAATGGCGTACAGAGACCATCAAAAGGCCTACTCAAAGTCTCTCAGGGATGCACAATCCATGTTCTACTCCAACATCATCAACAATAGTCCCGGCAACTCAAAACAACTTTTCTCAACCATAAACCACTTTCTCAAACCTCAAGCCCCCACAAACCGAGCAACCACAGCAGAACAGTGCAATGATTTCCTTTCATCCCCCCCCCCACACACACACACTTCACCTCCCCCGACTGCCAGCCCACAGTCCGGGTCCCCCCAGCCTCTCTGCTGCTTTACTCCCACCACACAGCAACAGATTGAGGACACCATCAGGCGGATGAAGCCTTCCACCTGCTCCCTGGACCCCTTCACCACAGCCCTGGTCAAATTACATATCCAAGCCATTAGTCCACTAATTACCAATGCCATTAACCACTCCCTCCAGTCCGGCCACGTCCCATCAGCTCTGAAAACTGCCATCATCACACCCCTCCTCAAAAAACCAACCCTGGACCCGGAAGTCTATGCCAACTACAGGCCCATCTCCAACCTCCCTTTCCTCTCCAAGGTGCTGGAGAAAGTCGTCGCCACACAACTTCACACCCACCTTAACACCAACAACCTCTCTGAAAAATGTCAGTCTGGTTTCCCCTCCGCTCACAGTACTGAAACAGCTCTGGTCAGGGTTACAAACGACATCCTCATGGCAGCTGATGCCGGCTCCCCTTCCCTCCTCATCCTCCTGGACCTCACCGCAGCCTTCGACACAGTTGATCACACCATCCTCCTACACCGCCTTCACTCCACCATCGGCCTCTGCAACACCACCCTGGACTGGTTCCGATCCTACCTCACCGGAAGAACTGAGTGCGTCTCCCTGGGAGGTGCAAAATCCAAGACCCAACCTGTCACCTGTGGTGTTTGATTGATTGATTGAAATATTTATTAACAGTTTGCAGAATTACAGTACATTTCAAGCACAAACACAAGCTGTGAGTGGACGACCCAATTAAGCATTACACTTGTTTACAATAGGGTCCACCATGTTCAATTCATCAAAACATTTAGAGACGTACAAATAGACACTTCTATATAGACAAAGAACAGAACAGGAATTCACAGTGAGGGGAAAAAGGGGGGGGGGGGGGGTGGGGGCAGTGGGGGGGGATTCAGATTTTACGGGGGCCAGTTTTGAATTGCAGCCATCCGTAGGTGCCCTTTGAGAGCGGTTTTGAAGGAGTCAAGGGATTCGCATGTCTTAATGACTGTTGGTAGGGCGTTCCACATTTTGGTGGCATAGGAGCGAAAAGAATGTAGTCCCTTGTTTGTGCCGAATCTGGGTTGTACATGGTTCGTTGCACTCCCTCTGGTGTTGTGGGTGTGGACTTCGTTAACATTAAGGAAGTATCTAGACAGGTACATGGGTATCTTGGTGGAGTATCGAATCTTGTGGACCAGACCCATTGCAAGATGCTGTACTCTGTCGTCGACCCTAAGCCATTCCAGTCTGTCAAAGTGGGCAGGGGTGAGGTGGGTTCTGTACTCGGCCCCACCCAATTCACTCTGTACATGCTCCCCCTCGGCTGTGTCATCAGCAGGCATGGATTATCCTTCCATTGCTATGCTGATGACACACAACTCTACATAAAACTGGACCCTACTTGCGGCAGTGGGGCTCTGCAGCCCCACTGTCTTCCCCATCACCATCTTCATCACTTTCATCCACACTCACCATCTGCCTGGAGGAGATAAAGGCGTGGATGAAGCACAACTTCCTGCAATTAAACAGCTCCAAAACAGAAGCCATTCTTATCGGCACCCCACACCAAGTTCAATCATCCCCCATAACAAGCATCACTTTCTCTGGCCAGGACATCCCACGTTCATCTGTCGTCACAAACCTGGGTGTTAAAATGGACCCGCACCTCAAACCCGTCAAAACCAACCTGCGCACCATGGGCGACCGGGCCTTCTGCTCGGCCGCACCTGAACTGTGGAACGCCCTCCCCGCTCACCTGAGAGCACCACAGTCGGTTGACTCATTTAAGAGAGGACTTAAGACTTTCCTTTTTAACAAAGCGTTTTTATAGCATGCCATTTTGTTTTAATTTGTATTCCCTTTTCTTAGATGGTTTTAATGGTGTAATGCTTCTTATGTTTTTATTTTTATTATTTTGCATTTGCTCACTGTAGCACTTTGAGATTCAAACGAATGTAAAGTGCGTTATAAATAAAATCCATTATTATTATTATTATTATTATTATTATTATTATTATTAGTGTTATAAGTGTTCTATAAAAATATAAATATCGGATCGGGAAAAATCTGTATCGGCAGATAATCTAAATCAAATGATTGGAATCGGATCGGGAGAAATAATACATGTATTTACTTTTACATTATGGACCACAATGGAAACACGTCCCCTGTGCCATTTTGTGTTATCCTTTCAGCATAACTTTTGACTGTACTAGCTGTACTGTTAACATGCCTGCTAATAAAGCAATCAATCAATCAATCAATCAATCAATTAACCCCCTAACCTTAACATAGCTAACCATGTATGTATTGTCCTCATAGTATGATGACAAAAAGACACATATGCAGAATTCTAACTTCCGGTCGAGGTTGCCTGCACCCTCTGCCTGTGACACGAGCCTCCGCTGCTTATGAAAAGCTGGATTAATTACGTAATGTTCAGCTGACTGTGGCTAATGGCTGATAATGATGTGCGAGAGGTGTGTCAGACTGCAAAGCATGCTGGACTGCCAAGCGCTGTTGGACCCGGGTCAGCCTGCGTTCATCTTACTAATGAGATGTCACGTGGAGAAGACGGAGCGACCTGGAGCGCCCGGGCGGCCATTGGAAACTAATTCCCCCCCAGCTTTGTATTGTAAAAACAGGACCCTGAAAATTCAAACAGAGAAAGCCCCTGCGCCGGCCTGCCAACTGACCACATCATTTGGAAAGTTAATTTTTCAGAGCAGCAGTTGGCCGGCTTGTGTGTGTGTGTGTGTGTGTGTGTGTGTGTGTGTGTGTGTGTGTGTGTGTGTGTGTGTGTGTGTGCGTGCGTGCGTGCGTGCGTGCGTGCGTGCGTGCGTGCGTGCGTGCGTGCGTGCGTGCGTGCGTGCGTGCGTGCGTGCGTGCGTGCGTGCGTGCGTGCGTGCGTGCGTGCGTGCGTGCGTGCGTATCGCTGACTTGGCCCGGGCAGCTGTGTTCTTTGTTTTCCGGACGAGAGGGTCCGGTCTGGTCTCAGCACTAAGCTATCAGCGTGGGCCGGTGAGTCTGTTCTTTATGGGCCCACTGGACGCATTGGACGAGCCGAGCCGCTCTCCTATATCCTATCTCCCATCCACTTCAATCTGGCCTTTTAGAAGTCCACACAGAGGAGGCGAGCTGAGGTTAAATCGACGCTTGTCTTCTCCTTCAGAACATCTAAATCTACCGAAGGGGAGAAGTGAGATGTGCTCCGCCCTTCATCCACCCCCTCGGGCTAGCCCCCCGAGTCCTCCGGAGCTCTCCTGCTGCCTTGCCAGTGGGTCAGGTTGATCCTCCCTATACCCCTGTCACTGAAACTCATTCAGGGGAGCGGGGGGGCATTAAAGTGTAAACCAGATGAAAAAACAAAGGGCTTAGGCAAATCAGATGGCTCAAACAACAACAACAAACGCACACTCTGTAATCTGCTTAGGGAAATTAATGAGGGGGGGAGTCCTCTTTGGCCAGGGGTGGATATAATGATCCCAGACCAAATGGGTGGGGTGGAGGGTGGGGGGGATAAGAGGCAGCAGTGGATCAGGCAGAAGGTGAGAATGGGGAAGGAGGGGGGGGGGGGGATTAGAGGAGGACTCCCACCAGAATCAAACAGGACTCTGCCAAAGGGATCGCTCCTCTCCTCTCCCCTCCTCATCAGGCCCAACTTCAAAAACTCTGGCCTAAGCTGGAAGTAGGTGTCTGTAATCCCCTCTGTGCCTGTGGATCCATGCGGCCGACTCGGGGCCCCGGCTTTCATCCGGCGGCGTGTTCACCGTGCTCTCCCTCCATGTCCTGGGAACATAAACTTTTGCACCGCGGGCCGCCTGCTGCAGATCACCGCAATCTGCTGGCTCATTACCTCTTCATTAGCGCGCCACGTCACCGGCTGCCAAGAGGATCCGAGCTGCGTGTGTGGCTGCAGTGTGTCCTGGCTGGCTGGTGCTTGACTGTTTGCAGGGACCACAAAACCTCGTGAACAACAGGCCAGATGGATGTGTGCTGACGGAGACGTGCGTCAGCAAGCCTGTTGGAAGCTTTGCTGGCCTTGACAAGAGCTTCTGTTTAACGTATGGAAGCTTCTTTGGACCCAGCGTACATATTCTCGGGGCAGAACATTAGCCAAAAATGTCAGGTCAAGCTCACAATAAGTCGCAATGTGACACATTGTGAGCTTGTAGATCAGCTATTTATGGCATAGCGTTTTGGTAGACAGGAAAAGTGGCCTAAGTATAGTTGATACTCAAGTCAAGAATACAGGAGTTTAAGTGGTTCAACTTTGTGTTAGATTCTAATTACTTTTTACATCACTTGAAGGCTTGAGCCTCTGGTTGCATAGTGATGCAGTTGCAAAAATGCATAATATTACTTGGCATTGTTGAAAATAAAAGTAAAAGACAATACTTAATACTTATACTTACAATAATAATGTTTAGTTGACAACGTCCACTCCGGCAAAATGTGTTTGATGTGAAATGTCCTTTTCTGCTCCTGAACACACTTTCAAACTAGCTGTTATAAATGTCAAATGAATCGATATTGAGCAACTGCATGGCCTATATTTCTCACCGAAAATGTAATCAGAAAGTATTTACTGATAACGCGGATGGATTATCTGCCTGTGCTCTGCAAGACCCCCCCCCCCCCCCCCCTCCCCCCCAACATCATGTAGGTCACATTTTTCAGTTTTTTTATTAAAGCATTTTTGAGCCATTTCACAATAGCCAGAGGGTATTTGGGAGTCCTTAGCATGGAAATGTTTTGGATGTACTGGCATATAGATCTTTGTGGTGAAGGTCGCATTTAGTCAATTGGAACTTATTTTAAGGCTAACCCAGATACCAAAAGACCTCCCCCAACCCTCCCCCCCACCCCCCACCATTACTACTGTCAATCGCACCTCCATGCTTGTCTGATCAGTTCACATGAATTGAGCAGGGATTTTTTTCCTCTTTTTCCTATCTATATACAGTACATCCACTCCTGCTTTCTAAAGGTCTGAGCCTTAGTGTCAGAACTGTCACTTACATCCTGCCTGTATGTTTTGAGCTACCTTTGAAATGTGAGGCCAAATGCCCCTTTCGCAGTTGGATTTATTCCCCACCACTTTTCTCTTCCGCAATTCGGCGATTTACCAAAAAAAAAGAACAAAAAAAGTGTGTGCATGTGTGTGTGTGTGTGTGTGTGTGTGTGTGTGTGTGTGTGTGTGTGTGTGTGTTGGGGGGGGGGGGGGGGGGGGGTGCGTGGAATTGAAAAAATAAGTAAGGCTTTGTAGTGCTTAATGGGGCCCAAGGCCTCACTGTTTAAGCCCTCTCCACTGCATCTCTGCACAGGGAGCCAAATCTCATCAGCCACTCTGCCATCCACTGGTGTGATGGTGACAATACACAAACACTACAGTGTTCATTCCACACTGACAAGGACCCTGAAGGCCATACGCGTGTAGAACAAACAGTGGCGTGGTTACTGCTAAAATATTAGTACCCTTACCTGAGTGAAAAAGTACCTGTGTTTCAACCTCGTATACTATATACGTGATATATATATATATATATATATATATATATATATATATCACCCCGGTTCTATTTTGTAGGTTTTATTATATTAAGAGGGACGGCCGGGGGCATTTGTATTGTGCCGCTATAGAGGTGAAATTCTTGGACCGGCGCAAGACGGACAAAAGCGAAAGCATTTGCCAAGAATCTTTGTATATACACACATGCACTATAAAATGTATGGATAATGTAGGTAAATGCAATGAACTGTTGGTTGGCAACAAGTTTGATTTCTTACTTACTTACTTACTTACTTACTTACTTACTTACTTACTTACTTAGGCCTACTTAACCAGGGACATGCTGAAGAAGGCATTTCCCATGTGGCATACATCACTAACCATTTGACCAGTTTGCCTGCACCCTTATATTTTTAGCACAATATACAGTAGCAACCTCTCTAAAAGAATGTGTAAGTTTTATTTATCAAGAACCTTTTTTCCCTCGTTTTTATAAGAAAAGAACAGAGGGTATTACTATCTGTACATATAAAAAACCCCAGACCCCAGCTGTTCTCCTTTGCGGTCTTTTCCTCCTAACCTTACAGCGGGTGAGTTATCCCAGCATACTACGTCATGCGGTGTCCTGGTCTGAGAGTCATTTCCAAGGCCAAGCATGCAGCCGTGGCCCCATGTGGCTCTAGCCAGGTGTAAAAGCTTGACCTCTCTGTAGGACAGCAGAGTGACTTTCATTGGAACAGCCATCACAGCCCCCCACTGAGCCCGCTGATAGACTTAACACACAGCACCTCTATACCAGAGGAGACTAGAACCACTACTAGGCAAACATTCCCTGAAAATAGTGGATCTACATGCACACAACGGGCCACAGCGTGGCGTGTTGTGAGCTTGTGGATCGGCTATAGACATTTGGTGTATAGTGGGTAAAGAATTAGGGCTGAAGTAAGCAACGATGGGAGGGCTCGTCTGAGGCCGACCTAGAGTGAAGTGGTTAACAAATCATAGAAGATGATAGACTTACACCTATACCTCCATACAAGACACACCTCCATACAAGATGAGTGAAAGAAACAGAACTTAAGTGCTCAGAATGGGATAAAGTACAATGTTGTGAGCTTAATAAAACATTAATTTGAGGTTGCGCTAACCATAATAATAGTCCAATCGGCAGAACACAGCCGCGAGCGACCCTGGAGGACACTTCCGGGTCGGCTGGATAATGCTTCTTCTTCTCTGCTTATGTCACGCATTTCACTAACTACATTTTTGAGGTTTTTGATTATTTTTTTTGCATAAATCTGTGGACCAATGGAAAGTAGTAAAAAACGCTTTGGACAAAACCTCTTAACTCTACTGGACCCTCAAACTCTCCCAACCTTTCTTATCACGGACCGGCACGGGGGGTGGGGGGTGTAGGTGTTGCGGGTCATCGTACCAAAACCTAACTCACGGAAAACAGTTGACTGGCCCTTAAGTAGGGCAGGCTACCCGCTGCTATATTATTATTATACCACAACATAATGATTTATCATTGACCTACAGTAAATGTCGTTATATGAATGATAGTATGATTATAAAAAGGTTAGGCTTATGTATTTTTCAGAAATGACTTTGCTTGGACATGTGGAAAAGTTTAGTTAAACATGCAGTGACTCATTACTTTACTTGGGTAACATAATCTTCTGATACTTGACTGTTTTGACATGAAATAATAATCCTGTACCGTCACCGTGTAGTGTTTTGTTTTGTTTCATTAGCGTGATAGCCTACAGCTTGCCTACTGCTCACTGAGCACACATGAACGGTAAAGATACCAAGGATTGGACAGTGATGTCACTGTTATGCTACGCAACACGGAAATAACACGGACTCGAAGCAGTTTATAAATCACAGTTACTGACGCGTCCGCTGACGAATCCTTGGTATTTTCATTCGACCGGACAGTCAACTTTTCATCGCAGTTTGGAAAATCCTGGTGGCGGTCGGGAAAACTTGGGATTCACTTCTCGCGTACCAGTGGCACCGGTCCGTGGTTGGGAACCTCTGTGCTAAAGAAACTGACTCCACCACCACCACCACCTAATCCCAATTAGGTGGTTTCTACGACCTTCCCGAAAGCAGAGATAGTATAATATGGCATAGATTTATGAAAATCAATATTTACTCTGTTTGAGAAAGGCAGATCGGTCGGGGCAGGTGTGCTAGGGATGCACAATCATTCATCATGTCGGTATCATATCAAAATTATCCCAATACTGTATGCAAAATCTCCAGCAGTCAAAGCAGACAATTGGAAATTGTCAGGGTGCGTTCAGAGGACCCAAAAGCAGTACGACCAAAAGGCAGGATTCACAGTTCAGGATGTTTATTAAACTAACTTAAACTTCCCATAAAATGGGGCAGGCAAAATCAGGACACAGTATACAAAACGCTGACATGAAATGACGATCTGACAAGGAACTGAACAAACTAGGGTATATAAATAGTTAGACAAAGACTAACTAGACACAGGTGAACTCAAAATACAATCAAGCACAGGATAGGCTAACAGAACTAAGAGGGCACAGGTGACACATCACAAGGTAGGTGAGACAAGGTAGGTAACAGTAACTATAGGCAGACAGGAAACACTAGGGACCATACTACAAAATAAGATACACAAAACCAAAGCAACAAGAAAGTAACAGAAACCAAAATCAAACAGAACAGGAACACATGACAAAACACATTACATCCTGAAATAACAGAAAAGGTTCAAAACCAATAAGAACTGTAGCAGTAGCAGTGAACAAGTGTACAAAGACCACAATCATAACTTCCATTCTTAACATGAGCTTTTACAGAACATGAAACAACCACATAACCATAATAGTCATGCCATATAAGTCATGCCAAACAAGAGTCCAGTCGTTTAGACCTGAGTCACTGTTCAAATTCAAAGGCAGAGGAGCGAGGCGTGACAGACATAAAGTAGTGTTAAGTAGGCCTGATCAATCACATCAATCACAACAACAATGCACATATTTGTTAGAAGTCTGCATTTGCACTCATTATCACCCTGTCCCATACTGTAACAAACTGGAAAGTGGAAACGTGCATTGCATTATTGATATCAGATATTGGCCGATGTTGTGCATTTTGGAAACACACACACACACACACACACACACACACACACACACACACACACACACACACACACACACACACACACACACACACACACACACACACACACACACACACACACACACACACACACACACACCCGTCACGTTTTAATTAATACATTTCAAGTTTGTCCAATCTGTATGGTGGAGTATGTTAATACAATATAGGTATAAAACTTATATGGTTATATCTTGTCTCCTTGCTGTTCTATTGAGACATTTAGATCGTGTCAAAGGTCATGTCTGACCTACACACCGGATCTGACACAAGAGGCAATTTATCAGATGAGCAAGCAAGCAGCCTGTATCTGCTCAATGGTAAAAATGGCACGCACGCACGCACGCACGCACGCACGCACGCACGCACGCACGCACGCACGCACGCACGCACGCACAGACAGAGATCATAACACAGATTAGCACATTAATGTGCATGCACCACATTGCACGTG
>NW_027637871.1:0-28159 GCF_951216825.1 Electrona antarctica | reverse complement strand
AGTCCATTCATTTGTCACCCAAAAAGTATCACCTCCGGTTTTCAGATATTGGGTGAAAAATGAATGGAATTGATAAAGAATTGGGCACCCCAATATCTTATCAAGTCCATTCATTTTTCACCCAAAAAGTCTCACTTCCGGTTTCTCCCCCCCAGTGTCCCCCCAGTGCCTCCCCAGACAGTGCCCCGCAAGTGCCCCCCAAGTGCCTCCCCAGACAGTGCCCCCCAAGTGCCCCCGAAGTGCCTCCCCAGACAGTGCCCCCCAGTGCCTCCCCAGACAGTACCCCCCAGTGTCCCCCAGTGCCTCCCCAGACAGTGCTCCCCCCAAGTGCCCCCCCAGTGCCCCCCAAGTGCCCCCCCAGTGTCCCCAAGTGCCCCCCCAGTGTCCCCCCAGTGCCTCCCCAGACAGTGCCCCCTCAGTGTCCCCCCAGTGCCTCCCCAAGTTCCCCCCACCCCCAGTGTCCCCACAGTGCCTCCCCAGACAGTGCCCCCCAAAGTGCCCCCCCAATCCCCCCCATTTTGGCCAAAATAATATCCCTAAGCCCCGCCCACCTGCAGTTTCAGATATTGGGTGAAAAATGAATGGAATTGATATGGAATTGGGCACACCAATATCCTATCAAGTCCATTCATTTTTCACCCAAAAAGTATCACCTCCGGGTTTCAGATATTGTGCCAGTGCCTCCGTAGACAGTGCTCCCCCCAAGTGCCCCCCCAGTGTCCCCCCAGTTCCTCTCCAGACAGTGCCCTCCCAAGTTTCCCACCAGTGTCCCCCCAGTCCCTCCCCAGACAGTGCCCCACCAAGTGCCCCCCAGTGCCTCCCCAGACAGTGTCCCCCAAGTTCCCCCCACCCCCAGTGTCCCCACAGTGCCTCCCCAGACAGTGCCCCCCAAAGTGCCCCCCCAATCCCCCCCATTTTGGCCAAAATAATATCCCTAAGCCCCGCCCACCTGCAGTTTCAGATATTGGGTGAAAAATGAATGGAATTGATATGGAATTGGGCACCCCAATATCCTATCAAGTCCATTCATTTTTCACCCAAAAAGTCTCACTTCCGGTTTCTCCCCCCAGTGTCCCCCCAGTGCCTCCCCAGACAGTGCCCCCCCAAGTGCCCCCCAAGTGCCTCCCCAGACAGTGCCCCCCAGTGTCCCCCCAGTGCCTCCCCAGACAGTGCCCCTCCAAGTGCCCCGCAAGTGCCTCCCCAGACAGTGCTCCCCCCAAGTACCGCCCCCAGTGTCCCCCAGTGTCCCCCCAGTGGCCCCCAAGTGCCCCCACAGTGTCCCCCCAGTGCCCCCCCATGTCCCCCAGTGTCCCCCCAGTGCCTCCCCAGACAGTGCCCCCCCAAGTGCCTCCCCAGACAGTGCTCCCCCCAAGTAGCCCCCCCCCCCCCCAGTGTCCCCCAGTGTCCCCCCAGTGCCCCCAAGTGCCCCCCCAGTGTCCCCCAAGTGCCCCCCGTGTCCCCCAGTGTCCCCCCAGTGCATCCCTAGACAGTGCCCCCCCCCAAGTGCCCCACCAGTGTCCCCCCAGTCCCTCCCCAGACAGTGCCCCACCAAGTGCCCCCCCAGTGTCCCCCCAGTGCCTCCCCAGACAGTGCCCCCCCAGTGTCCCCCAATGTCCCCCCAGTGCCTCCCCAGACAGTGCTCCCCCCAAGTGCCCCCCCAGTGTCCCCCCAGTGCCCCCCAAGTGCCCCCCAAGTTCCCCCCACCCCCAGTGTCCCCAAGTGCCCCCCCAGTGTCCCCCCAGTGCCTCCCCAGACAGTGCCCCCTCAGTGTCCCCCCAGTGCCTCCCCAAGTTCCCCCCCCCAAGTTCCCCCCCCCCAAGTTATATCTACAAACCAAAGGGACGGCCATGGGAAAGAGGTTTGCACCATCTTATGCAAACATTTACATGAGCATATGGGAACAGACAGCCCTAGAAAAATGCAGACTAAAACCAACACATTACTATAGATTTCTGGATGATATCTTTGGAATATGGGAACATAGCAAAGAAGAATTCCAGGCATTTATTGATGTGTTAAATAGCCATCATAGATCCATAACGATAAAATATGTGACACACACGGAAAGTATTGACTTTCTTGATGTCACAATCTTCAAGGGCCCAAACTTCAACACAAACGGGAAATTAGACTTAAAAGTATTCTTTAAGGAAACAGACACTCACGCCTTACTACACAAAACGTCATTCCACCCACCACACTCGTACACAGGTATAGTCAAATCACAACTGCTGCGATTCCATAGGATTTGCACGCAAGGAAGTGATTTCAAAATAGCCTGTAAAACGCTATTTAATGCTCTCAGACTACGAGGTTACACCAGGACATTCCTACGGAAAGCTCACAATACCTTCTTAGAGGTAAGAGTACGGGATCAAGGCCCAAAAATAGCCCTAGTAACCAGTTATTCAACACAGAGCAGACTAGCCAACAACAGATTAAAAAGGAATTTTGAGAACCGAACAGATGATCTTCTAAAGGAATATAAAATAATATCAGCCTACAGAAAAAACAAAAATCTTAAAGACTATCTGGTACAGAGCAAGCTAAAAGGAATCAACACACCAGCACGCCAGAGACCAGAATACTTCAAACCCAAACAAATAGTTAAAAATAGAACTACAAAACGTGTGCTGGAGATTAAACAACAGATAACAGCCAGCACCAGCAACTGTATTTATTTAATCACATGTGAAAAATGTGGCTTACAATATGTCGGAGAAACGAGTAAAACAATAGCTGCAAGGCTGAGACAACACAGGTACAATATTAACAATGCAAAAAAGACAACTACAAGGATTGTCCAACATTTCATGGCACATGGCATTGCAGATCTAAAAGTGTCTGGACTCCAACACAATCCCAACTGGACAGTAGGACAAAGACGTTTTAATGAAAGACAGTGGATCAAGAACCTCAACACGGATTTTCCTGGAGGTTTAAACATGCCAAAAAATTAGACAAGTTGTTTTGATTTTGTACCAAAACTCCACAGACACATAGACAAAGCCAACACTCAATGGAAATCAAACTTTGAATAGGGGACACATTAGCACATTCCAAATCAACCTGGGACAAGAAACAAAGAGGTGTCACTGACACCAAATGGGCCATTAGACACCCAGGGAACAAAAGAGAAACACATGTAAATTTTTCTTTTTTGAAATGGAGCCATGGGGTGAATTAACCCCAATAAGGCTAAATAAACCAAAAATCCTACAACAATAGGGAAAATTTAAACTCAGGGATAAACTGGATAAAATCTAAGAGTGATTGGATTAGACTTCCTTCAAGTACATGGCGAATGCACTCATTCCTTGCAATGTACTTACATACACTTACATATGTTGCGACCTTCGGTCGCAACATATGTAAGTACATTGCACTGAAGTCCCCAGGTCCCCCCAGTCGAGCTTGTACCTGTAACTTGGGGGAAGTCTATTATAATTATTACTGATTCTCCAGTAGAGACATGTTGCCTCTACAAAAACCACACTACAAATGAAAGAAACCAGAACAAGAGAACACACACCCATTGATTCTGATTGGACGGAATGAAACAATGGCCAAGTAAACCACACCCATCAACAAAGCTAATTGGCTGAAGGACTATGAGTCACGCCCACCATTAGGAACACATAAAACCAGGGCTCCAGCACAACTAATCATTCTTCTAACAGAATCTTGCCTGAGGAAGGACCAACCAGTCCGAAACGTCGCTATAGCATGCATCAGATGAACTACCCGAGAGACCACTGCCGAACCACCGGAGAAGCATGGCCTGAGGACAGGCCTCGCTTCCGAGGAGACCCTCCACCTGGACGATGGCCTGGAAACAGGCTACATCACCAGGAGAGACCCAACACCCAACCGCCTGAAGACAGGCCACAATTCCACCGGAGACTGGATGAGCCTTGGATGAACAACAGACCTCAAGATCGGAGGCCTGTATCCCCACCAAGACTCAGAGAGAGATCTCACCAACAGTCCCAGGGAATTCCAAACAACCAACCGCCTGAAGACAGGCCACAGGTCCACCGGCGACGGAACGAGCCTTGGATGAACAACAGACCGCGAGACCAGCGGCCTGTACATCAACCAAGAGTCGGAGAGAGACCTCACCACCAGACCCAATCGGGTACAGTAAGATACAACACACACACCTACACACACACACACCACACAGAAAGAGGTGACTTCTTAAAAGCCATCAGGACCATGAACAAATTGATCATAAGTACACACCATCTGCAGAATGTAAATTCTTCTAGCAGACCACCAGCGAGTATAGCAAGGAAAACACTTGAACTCATCAATTTGATAAAACCAGCTCAACCAACAGCTAAAACTACCCTACTACTCGAAGGGATATCCAGACACTGGTGCCACACAATAATCTTAGCCCTAGAAGAACACTACACTACACTCCTAAACACAACCAAACAAGAGTTAACAGAGAGCTTAACAGAGGACGAGGAGAAAAAAGCCTTCACCATAGCAATCAGATGGGCTAGAAAAAACTTAGGGAAGAGACTAAAACAATTGGAGATAAACAAAGCTCAACAGATAATCACACAGCTAAGAACAAATAGAACTGCAATAGCTGCCCCTCCCCCTCCTGCTGTTGTTTCTCTGCATGCCCCCAATTCCATCTCTCCTCCCACTATTCCTGTTATGCATGTTTCCACTCCCCCTCCTCCTGCCCCATCTGTATGGACGATCCCCCATTGTCCTCCACCCGTACCCTCCCCTTGTGTATCCACTGCCCCTCCCTCTCCTCCTTCACTGTCCTCCACCCTCTCTACCCCAGTTGTATGTATCCCCTTTCTCCGCCCAGCCCTTCTACCTACCCCCCCTACCTCCCAACCCCGTACAGGGACAACAACACCGGGAGCAAGACCAAAGGTACAAACAACAGTAGTACAGGTCCTCCCAAGAAGGGACCTATCACAAGAAGACTTTCCCCACCTGGCCGCACCAATACAGAAGAGCCCACCACAGAGGCAAACACGAAGTAAACAAGACCCACCCCAGGGGGCCAATCCAAATGGCACACCACAACCCCAGAGGGCTGACCGCAGCCGGACGGAACCAACAACACAGGAGAACACCACACAGAACCAGACCCAGGGCACAGAAGGAGATAGAATAGACCCAAGTAGGACCACTACAGACCCAGGAGAGAACCTGGAACAGGGAATAGATGAACCAGAGAAAGATGAACCAAGGATCCCAGGGAAAGTATACAGACACATCAACACGAAGGAAAAGAACACACTTTGGAGACTATACCCAAAGAAAAGCCTCCTCATCGTAGGGGATTCGAACCTGGACAACATCCCACCCTTCGGACGAACGGATCTACAAGTGGATTGCTACCCAGGAATGACATTCCAACATGCAAAGACCCTACTAGAGAAAACACCAAAGAACACCACGGTAGCACATTGCATCCTGTCGGTTGGGATAAACAACAAGGGCCACGCTACCGCTTCAGCACAGAAGTCGATGAGATCGAGCATCGTAGCAGCACAGAACGCCTTTCCAGCCGCAAGTATCCATGTCCCTTTAATCAATTTCTCAAATGACCTCCCAGCAAAGGATAGGCATAACTTAAGAGATTTAAATCGCGTTATTGCAAAACAAAATTTCCTCCCGAAATTGGATGAACGGGATTTTAAAGTGGTTCATGATAACATACATTGGAAAACAGAGACAGGCAAAGCAATGCTTGAAAATTGGCTCCTTAGTTTAAACTAATTGACCCCATAAACCAAGAAAGGAGGGGGGGGAAGTCAAACATAATTAATCTGTCCCATTACTTCCAGCCGGATCAACATCAGACCGAACTGCTGGAAAAGGGACTTTCATTTGTCCCGACCCTAGACATCTACAAACAACAAACCAACAGATTAAAGAAGGACCTCTCCCAGTATCACCGCAGACTGAAACTAGCTACACACTTTAGAATGGACCAGGGGAGGGAAATACCACCCTTCCAGCCAGGATCAAACTGGGAACCTGCAGACGCTGTGCTCCCACAGAGCCTGAAACAACTGATCCAGGACGACACAAACACGGTAAGACACATACCAGGACACCTTAAGGAGAAAGATAACCTCACAACAGAACAAGCTAAAGCACTGAGGGAACTAGCCAACAACCAACAGATTGTAATCAAGCCAGCAGATAAAGGCTCCTGTATAGTAATAATGGACAGACACCAATACCTGTTTGAAGGGGAGAGACAGCTCAGCAATCAGGATCATTATAGGCAATTAGACAGACCAATTTACAAACAAACTGCTGTAAAGGCCAAAGCCATCATAAAAAGACTGAGGGAAAAGAAGCACATAAACGCCAAACAACAACAATATTTGCTCGGACAGGACACTCCACGAGCGAGGATATTTTATCTTTTGCCAAAAATCCACAAGAGCCCGGATTCATGGACAATACCATACGAAATACCGCCGGGGAGACCAATTGTGTCTGACTGTGGCAGTGAGACCTATCAGACAGCAGAGTATATTGAACACTTCCTGAACCCACTGTCAATAAGACACCCCAGTTTTATAAAAGACACTTACGATTTTGTAGGCAAAATCAAAGCAATAGTAGTACCAAAAGAAGCCTTTCTGTTTTCGATAGATATAGACAGCCTCTACACAAACATTGAGACGACAGCAGGGCTACAAGCAGTCAAGGAAGTTTTCAGTAAATACCCAGACACAAATCGACCAGAGGAGGAATTACTCCAATTGTTAGACTTAAATCTAACCAGGAATGATTTTTCCTTCAATAACAAGTTATATCTACAAACCAAAGGGACGGCCATGGGAAAGAGGTTTGCACCATCTTATGCAAACATTTACATGAGCATATGGGAACAGACAGCCCTAGAAAAATGCAGACTAAAACCAACACATTACTATAGATTTCTGGATGATATCTTTGGAATATGGGAACATAGCAAAGAAGAATTCCAGGCATTTATTGATGTGTTAAATAGCCATCATAGATCCATAACGATAAAATATGTGACACACACGGAAAGTATTGACTTTCTTGATGTCACAATCTTCAAGGGCCCAAACTTCAACACAAACGGGAAATTAGACTTAAAAGTATTCTTTAAGGAAACAGACACTCACGCCTTACTACACAAAACGTCATTCCACCCACCACACTCGTACACAGGTATAGTCAAATCACAACTGCTGCGATTCCATAGGATTTGCACGCAAGGAAGTGATTTCAAAATAGCCTGTAAAACGCTATTTAATGCTCTCAGACTACGAGGTTACACCAGGACATTCCTACGGAAAGCTCACAATACCTTCTTAGAGGTAAGAGTACGGGATCAAGGCCCAAAAATAGCCCTAGTAACCAGTTATTCAACACAGAGCAGACTAGCCAACAACAGATTAAAAAGGAATTTTGAGAACCGAACAGATGATCTTCTAAAGGAATATAAAATAATATCAGCCTACAGAAAAAACAAAAATCTTAAAGACTATCTGGTACAGAGCAAGCTAAAAGGAATCAACACACCAGCACGCCAGAGACCAGAATACTTCAAACCCAAACAAATAGTTAAAAATAGAACTACAAAACGTGTGCTGGAGATTAAACAACAGATAACAGCCAGCACCAGCAACTGTATTTATTTAATCACATGTGAAAAATGTGGCTTACAATATGTCGGAGAAACGAGTAAAACAATAGCTGCAAGGCTGAGACAACACAGGTACAATATTAACAATGCAAAAAAGACAACTACAAGGATTGTCCAACATTTCATGGCACATGGCATTGCAGATCTAAAAGTGTCTGGACTCCAACACAATCCCAACTGGACAGTAGGACAAAGACGTTTTAATGAAAGACAGTGGATCAAGAACCTCAACACGGATTTTCCTGGAGGTTTAAACATGCCAAAAAATTAGACAAGTTGTTTTGATTTTGTACCAAAACTCCACAGACACATAGACAAAGCCAACACTCAATGGAAATCAGACTTTGAATAGGGGACACATTAGCACATTCCAAATCAACCTGGGACAAGAAACAAAGAGGTGTCACTGACACCAAATGGGCCATTAGACACCCAGGGAACAAAAGAGAAACACATGTAAATTTTTCTTTTTTGAAATGGAGCCATGGGGTGAATTAACCCCAATAAGGCTAAATAAACCAAAAATCCTACAACAATAGGGAAAATTTAAACTCAGGGATAAACTGGATAAAATCTAAGAGTGATTGGATTAGACTTCCTTCAAGTACATGGCGAATGCACTCATTCCTTGCAATGTACTTACATACACTTACATATGTTGCGACCTTCGGTCGCAACATATGTAAGTACATTGCACTGAAGTCCCCAGGTCCCCCCAGTGCCTCCCCAAGTTCCCCCCACCCCCAGTGTCCCCACAGTGCCTCCCCAGACAGTCCCCCCCAAAGTGCCCCCCCAATCCCCCCCATTTTGGCCAAAATAATATCCCTAAGCCCCGCCCACCTGCAGTTTCAGATATTGGGTGAAAAATGAATGGAATTGATATGGAATTGGGCACCCCAATATCTTATCAAGTCCATTCATTTGTCACCCAAAAAGTATCACCTCCGGTTTTCAGATATTGGGTGAAAAATGAATGGAATTGATACAGAATTGGGCACCCCAATATCTTATCAAGTCCATTCATTTTTCACCCAAAAAGTCTCACTTCCGGTTTCTCCCCCCCAGTGTCCCCCCAGTGCCTCCCCAGACAGTGCCCCGCAAGTGCCCCCCAAGTGCCTCCCCAGACAGTGCCCCCCAAGTGCCCCCGAAGTGCCTCCCCAGACAGTGCCCCCCAGTGCCTCCCCAGACAGTACCCCCCAGTGTCCCCCAGTGCCTCCCCAGACAGTGCTCCCCCCAAGTGCCCCCCCAGTGCCCCCCAAGTGCCCCCCCAGTGTCCCCAAGTGCCCCCCCAGTGTCCCCCCAGTGCCTCCCCAGACAGTGCCCCCTCAGTGTCCCCCCAGTGCCTCCCCAAGTTCCCCCCACCCCCAGTGTCCCCACAGTGCCTCCCCAGACAGTGCCCCCCAAAGTGCCCCCCCAATCCCCCCCATTTTGGCCAAAATAATATCACTAAGCCCCGCCCACCTGCAGTTTCAGATATTGGGTGAAAAATGAATGGAATTGATATGGAATTGGGCACACCAATATCCTATCAAGTCCATTCATTTTTCACCCAAAAAGTATCACCTCCGGGTTTCAGATATTGTGCCAGTGCCTCCGTAGACAGTGCTCCCCCCAAGTGCCCCCCCAGTGTCCCCCCAGTTCCTCTCCAGACAGTGCCCTCCCAAGTTTCCCACCAGTGTCCCCCCAGTCCCTCCCCAGACAGTGCCCCACCAAGTGCCCCCCAGTGCCTCCCCAGACAGTGTCCCCCAAGTTCCCCCCACCCCCAGTGTCCCCACAGTGCCTCCCCAGACAGTGCCCCCCAAAGTGCCCCCCCAATCCCCCCCATTTTGGCCAAAATAATATCCCTAAGCCCCGCCCACCTGCAGTTTCAGATATTGGGTGAAAAATGAATGGAATTGATATGGAATTGGGCACCCCAATATCCTATCAAGTCCATTCATTTTTCACCCAAAAAGTCTCACTTCCGGTTTCTCCCCCCAGTGTCCCCCCAGTGCCTCCCCAGACAGTGCCCCCCCAAGTGCCCCCCAAGTGCCTCCCCAGACAGTGCCCCCCAGTGTCCCCCCAGTGCCTCCCCAGACAGTGCCCCTCCAAGTGCCCCGCAAGTGCCTCCCCAGACAGTGCTCCCCCCAAGTACCGCCCCCAGTGTCCCCCAGTGTCCCCCCAGTGGCCCCCAAGTGCCCCCACAGTGTCCCCCCAGTGCCCCCCCATGTCCCCCAGTGTCCCCCCAGTGCCTCCCCAGACAGTGCCCCCCCAAGTGCCTCCCCAGACAGTGCTCCCCCCAAGTAGCCCCCCCCCCCCCAGTGTCCCCCAGTGTCCCCCCAGTGCCCCCAAGTGCCCCCCCAGTGTCCCCCAAGTGCCCCCCGTGTCCCCCAGTGTCCCCCCAGTGCATCCCTAGACAGTGCCCCCCCCCCAAGTGCCCCACCAGTGTCCCCCCAGTCCCTCCCCAGACAGTGCCCCACCAAGTGCCCCCCCAGTGTCCCCCCAGTGCCTCCCCAGACAGTGCCCCCCCAGTGCCCCCCAAGTGCCCCCCAAGTTCCCCCCACCCCCAGTGTCCCCAAGTGCCCCCCCAGTGTCCCCCCAGTGCCTCCCCAGACAGTGCCCCCTCAGTGTCCCCCCAGTGCCTCCCCAAGTTCCCCCCACCCCCAGTGTCCCCACAGTGCCTCCCCAGACAGTCCCCCCCAAAGTGCCCCCCCAATCCCCCCCATTTTGGCCAAAATAATATCCCTAAGCCCCGCCCACCTGCAGTTTCAGATATTGGGTGAAAAATGAATGGAATTGATATGGAATTGGGCACCCCAATATCTTATCAAGTCCATTCATTTGTCACCCAAAAAGTATCACCTCCGGTTTTCAGATATTGGGTGAAAAATGAATGGAATTGATACAGAATTGGGCACCCCAATATCTTATCAAGTCCATTCATTTTTCACCCAAAAAGTCTCACTTCCGGTTTCTCCCCCCCAGTGTCCCCCCAGTGCCTCCCCAGACAGTGCCCCGCAAGTGCCCCCCAAGTGCCTCCCCAGACAGTGCCCCCCAAGTGCCCCCGAAGTGCCTCCCCAGACAGTGCCCCCCAGTGCCTCCCCAGACAGTACCCCCCAGTGTCCCCCAGTGCCTCCCCAGACAGTGCTCCCCCCAAGTGCCCCCCCAGTGCCCCCCAAGTGCCCCCCCAGTGTCCCCAAGTGCCCCCCCAGTGTCCCCCCAGTGCCTCCCCAGACAGTGCCCCCTCAGTGTCCCCCCAGTGCCTCCCCAAGTTCCCCCCACCCCCAGTGTCCCCACAGTGCCTCCCCAGACAGTGCCCCCCAAAGTGCCCCCCCAATCCCCCCCATTTTGGCCAAAATAATATCCCTAAGCCCCGCCCACCTGCAGTTTCAGATATTGGGTGAAAAATGAATGGAATTGATATGGAATTGGACCAGCTCAACCAACAGCTAAAACTACCCTACTACTCGAAGGGATATCCAGACACTGGTGCCACACAATAATCTTAGCCCTAGAAGAACACTACACTACACTCTTAAACACAACCAAACAAGAGTTAACAGAGAGCTTAACAGAGGACGAGGAGAAAAAAGCCTTCACCATAGCAATCAGATGGGCTAGAAAAAACTTAGGGAAGAGACTAAAACAATTGGAGATAAACAAAGCTCAACAGATAATCACACAGCTAAGAACAAATAGAACTGCAATAGCTGCCCCTCCCCCTCCTGCTGTTGTTTCTCTGCATGCCCCCAATTCCATCTCTCCTCCCACTATTCCTGTTATGCATGTTTCCACTCCCCCTCCTCCTGCCCCATCTGTATGGACGATCCCCCATTGTCCTCCACCCGTACCCTCCCCTTGTGTATCCACTGTCCCTCCCTCTCCTCCTTCACTGTCCTCCACCCTCTCTACCCCAGTTGTATGTATCCCCTTTCTCCGCCCAGCCCTTCTACCTACCCCCCCTACCTCCCAACCCCGTACAGGGACAACAACACCGGGAGCAAGACCAAAGGTACAAACAACAGTAGTACAGGTCCTCCCAAGAAGGGACCTATCACAAGAAGACTTTCCCCACCTGGCCGCACCAATACAGAAGAGCCCACCACAGAGGCAAACACGAAGTAAACAAGACCCACCCCAGGGGGCCAATCCAAATGGCACACCACAACCCCAGAGGGCTGACCGCAGCCGGACGGAACCAACAACACAGGAGAACACCACACAGAACCAGACCCAGGGCACAGAAGGAGATAGAATAGACCCAAGTAGGACCACTACAGACCCAGGAGAGAACCTGGAACAGGGAATAGATGAACCGGAGAAAGATGAACCAAGGATCCCAGGGAAAGTATACAGACACATCAACACGAAGGAAAAGAACACACTTTGGAGACTATACCCAAAGAAAAGCCTCCTCATCGTAGGGGATTCGAACCTGGATAACATCCCACCCTTCGGACGAACGGATCTACAAGTGGATTGCTACCCAGGAATGACATTCCAACATGCAAAGACCCTACTAGAGAAAACACCAAAGAACACCACGGTAGCACATTGCATCCTGTCGGTTGGGATAAACAACAAGGGCCACGCTACCGCTTCAGCACAGAAGTCGATGAGATCGAGCATCGTAGCAGCACAGAACGCCTTTCCAGCCGCAAGTATCCATGTCCCTTTAATCAATTTCTCAAATGACCTCCCAGCAAAGGATAGGCATAACTTAAGAGATTTAAATCGCGTTATTGCAAAACAAAATTTCCTCCCGAAATTGGATGAACGGGATTTTAAAGTGGTTCATGATAACATACATTGGAAAACAGAGACAGGCAAAGCAATGCTTGAAAATTGGCTCCTTAGTTTAAACTAATTGACCCCATAAACCAAGAAAGGAGGGGAGGGAAGTCAAACATAATTAATCTGTCCCATTACTTCCAGCCGGATCAACATCAGACCGAACTGCTGGAAAAGGGACTTTCATTTGTCCCGACCCTAGACATCTACAAACAACAAACCAACAGATTAAAGAAGGACCTCTCCCAGTATCACCGCAGACTGAAACTAGCTACACACTTTAGAATGGACCAGGGGAGGGAAATACCACCCTTCCAGCCAGGATCAAACTGGGAACCTGCAGACGCTGTGCTCCCACAGAGCCTGAAACAACTGATCCAGGACGACACAAACACGGTAAGACACATACCAGGACACCTTAAGGAGAAAGATAACCTCACAACAGAACAAGCTAAAGCACTGAGGGAACTAGCCAACAACCAACAGATTGTAATCAAGCCAGCAGATAAAGGCTCCTGTATAGTAATAATGGACAGACACCAATACCTGTTTGAAGGGGAGAGACAGCTCAGCAATCAGGATCATTATAGGCAATTAGACAGACCAATTTACAAACAAACTGCTGTAAAGGCCAAAGCCATCATAAAAAGACTGAGGGAAAAGAAGCACATAAACGCCAAACAACAACAATATTTGCTCGGACAGGACACTCCACGAGCGAGGATATTTTATCTTTTGCCAAAAATCCACAAGAGCCCGGATTCATGGACAATACCATACGAAATACCGCCGGGGAGACCAATTGTGTCTGACTGTGGCAGTGAGACCTATCAGACAGCAGAGTATATTGAACACTTCCTGAACCCACTGTCAATAAGACACCCCAGTTTTATAAAAGACACTTACGATTTTGTAGACAAAATCAAAGCAATAGTAGTACCAAAAGAAGCCTTTCTGTTTTCGATAGATATAGACAGCCTCTACACAAACATTGAGACGACAGCAGGGCTACAAGCAGTCAAGGAAGTTTTCAGTAAATACCCAGACACAAATCGACCAGAGGAGGAATTACTCCAATTGTTAGACTTAAATCTAACCAGGAATGATTTTTCCTTCAATAACAAGTTATATCTACAAACCAAAGGGACGGCCATGGGAAAGAGGTTTGCACCATCTTATGCAAACATTTACATGAGCATATGGGAACAGACAGCCCTAGAAAAATGCAGACTAAAACCAACACATTACTATAGATTTCTGGATGATATCTTTGGAATATGGGAACATAGCAAAGAAGAATTCCAGGCATTTATTGATGTGTTAAATAGCCATCATAGATCCATAACGATAAAATATGTGACACACACGGAAAGTATTGACTTTCTTGATGTCACAATCTTCAAGGGCCCAAACTTCAACACAAACGGGAAATTAGACTTAAAAGTATTCTTTAAGGAAACAGACACTCACGCCTTACTACACAAAACGTCATTCCACCCACCACACTCGTACACAGGTATAGTCAAATCACAACTGCTGCGATTCCATAGGATTTGCACGCAAGGAAGTGATTTCAAAATAGCCTGTAAAACGCTATTTAATGCTCTCAGACTACGAGGTTACACCAGGACATTCCTACGGAAAGCTCATAATACCTTCTTAGAGGTAAGAGTACGGGATCAAGGCCCAAAAATAGCCCTAGTAACCAGTTATTCAACACAGAGCAGACTAGCCAACAACAGATTAAAAAGGAATTTTGAGAACCGAACAGATGATCTTCTAAAGGAATATAAAATAATATCAGCCTACAGAAAAAACAAAAATCTTAAAGACTATCTGGTACAGAGCAAGCTAAAAGGAATCAACACACCAGCACGCCAGAGACCAGAATACTTCAAACCCAAACAAATAGTTAAAAATAGAACTACAAAACGTGTGCTGGAGATTAAACAACAGATAACAGCCAGCACCAGCAACTGTATTTATTTAATCACATGTGAAAAATGTGGCTTACAATATGTCGGAGAAACGAGTAAAACAATAGCTGCAAGGCTGAGACAACACAGGTACAATATTAACAATGCAAAAAAGACAACTACAAGGATTGTCCAACATTTCATGGCACATGGCATTGCAGATCTAAAAGTGTCTGGACTCCAACACAATCCCAACTGGACAGTAGGACAAAGACGTTTTAATGAAAGACAGTGGATCAAGAACCTCAACACGGATTTTCCTGGAGGTTTAAACATGCCAAAAAATTAGACAAGTTGTTTTGATTTTGTACCAAAACTCCACAGACACATAGACAAAGCCAACACTCAATGGAAATCAGACTTTGAATAGGGGACACATTAGCACATTCCAAATCAACCTGGGACAAGAAACAAAGAGGTGTCACTGACACCAAATGGGCCATTAGACACCCAGGGAACAAAAGAGAAACACATGTAAATTTTTCTTTTTTGAAATGGAGCCATGGGGTGAATTAACCCCAATAAGGCTAAATAAACCAAAAATCCTACAACAATAGGGTCAATTTAAACTCAGGGATAAACTGGGTAAAATCTAAGAGTGATTGGATTAGACTTCCTTCAGGTACATGGCGAATGCACTCATTCCTTGCAATGTACTTACATACACTTACATATGTTGCGACCTTCGGTCGCAACATATGTAAGTACATTGCACTGAAGTCCCCAGGTCCCCCCAGTGCCCCCCCCCAAGTGCCCCCCCAATGCCTCCCCAGACAGTCCCCCCCCCCCAAGTGTGCCCCCCCCCAAGTGCCCCCCCCAATGCCTCCCCAGACAGTCCCCCCCCCCCAAGTGCCTAGATATTGGGTTAGGGTTAGGGTTAGCCCTAAGCCCCGCCCACCTGCATTTCAGAATGGAATTGATATGGAATTGGTAACCCTAATTGAATGGAATTGATATGGAATTGGGTACCCCAATATCAAGTGCCCGCCCAGTCCATCCCCAGACAGTGCCCCCCAGTGCCCCCCCCCCCAAGTGCCCCCCCCCCCAAGTGCCCCCCCAATTCCTCCCCAGACAGTCCCCCCCCCCAAGTGCCTAGATATTGGGTTAGGGTTAGGGTTAGCCCTAAGCCCCGCCCACCTGCATTTCAGAATGGAATTGATATGGAATTGGTAACCCTAATTGAATGGAATTGATATGGAATTGGGTACCCCAATATCAAGTGCCCCCCCAGTCCATCCCCAGACAGTGCCCCCCAGTGCCCCCCCCCCCCCCCCAAGTGCCCCCCCAATGCCTCCCCAGACAGTCCCCCCCCCCAAGTGCCTAGATATTGGGTTAGGGTTAGGGTTAGCCCTAAGCCCCGCCCACCTGCATTTCAGAATGGAATTGATATGGAATTGGTAACCCTAATTGAATGGAATTGATATGGAATTGGGTACCCCAATATCAAGTGCCCCCCCCCAGTCCATCCCCAGACAGTGCCCCCCAGTGCCCCCCCCCCCAAGTGCCCCCCCCCCAAGTGCCCCCCCAATGCCTCCCCAGACAGTCCCCCCCCCAAGTGCCTAGATATTGGGTTAGGGTTAGCCCTAAGCCCCGCCCACCTGCATTTCAGAATGGAATTGATATGGAATTGGTAACCCTAATTGAATGGAATTGATATGGAATTGGGTATACCAATATAAAAGTCTCACTTCCGGTTTCTCCCCCCCAGTGTCCCCCAGTGTCCCCCCAGTGCCTCCCCAGACAGTGCCCCTCAGTGCCCCCCCCAGTGCCTCCCCATGTGCCCCCCCAAGTGTCCCCCAAGTGCCTCCCCAGACAGTGCCCCCCCAAGTGTCCCCCAAGTGCCTCCCCAGACAGTTCCCCCAAGTGCCCCCCCAGTCCATCCCCAGACAGTGCCCCCAAGTGCCCCCCCCAAGTGCCCCCCCCAATGCCTCCCCAGACAGTGCTCCCCCCAAGTGCCCCCCCAGTGTCCCCCAGTGTCCCCCCAGTGCCCCCCAAGTGCCCCCCCAGTGTCCCCCAAGTGCCCCCCCAGTGTCCCCCAAGTGCCCCCCCAGTGTCCCCCAGTGTCCCCCCAGTGCCTCCCCAGACAGTGCCCCCTCAGTGTCTCCAAGTGCCCCCCACCCCCAGTGTCCCCCCCAGTGCCTCCCCAGACAGTGCCCCCCAAAGTGCCCCCCCAATCCCCCCCATTTTGGCCAAAATAATATCCCTAAGCCCCGCCCACCTGCAGTTTCAGATATTGGGTGAAAAATGAATGGAATTGATATGGATTTGGGCACCCCAATATCATATCAAGTCCATTCATTTTTCACCCAAAAAGTATCACCTCCGGGTTTCAGATATTGGGTGAAAAATTAATGGAATTGATACGGAATTGGGCACCCCAATATCTTAGCCAGTGCCTCCGTAGACAGTGCTCCCCCCAAGTGCCCCCCCCAGTGTCCCCCCAGTGCCTCCCAAGTGCCCCCCCCCCCCCGTGTCCCCCACTGGCCCCCAGTGCCTCCCCAGACAGTGCCCCCCAAGTGCCCTCCCAGGGTCCACCCAGTGCCTCCCCAGACAGTGCCCCCCAGTGTCCCGCTAGTGACACCCCAGACAGTGCCCCCCCAAGTGCCCCCTAGTGCCTCCCCAGACATTATCCCCCCCATGTGCCCCTCCCAGTGTCCCCCCATTGCCTCTCCAGAGTGCCCCTCCCAGTGTCCCCCCAGTGCCTCCCCAGACAGTGCCCACCCCCCAAGTGCCCCACCAGTGCCTCCCCAGTCAGTGCTCCCCCCAAGTGCCCCCCCAGTTTCCCCCAATGTCCCCCAGTGCCTCCCCAGACAGTGCCCCCCAAGTGTCCTCCCCAGTGTCCCTCAGTGCCCCCCCAGTGCCTCCCCAGACAGTGCCCCTCAGTGTCCCCCCAGTGCCTCCCCAGACAGTGCCCCCCTATTGTCCCCCAGTGCCCACCCAGTGCCTCCCCAGATAGTGCCCCCTAGTGTCCCCCCAGTGCCTCCCCAGACAGTTCCCCCCCAAGTGCCCCCACAGTGTCCTGACAGAAACATCAAGTATGATTTCCGGCACACCTCGTCGCTGCGAATCCAATGGTCTTGCGTAAAGTAATATCTTATCTTTATAGAGTTAGGTATGTAGGTTAGGGTTAGGCCATGCATGTCAATGCAAACAATAAACTATCAAACATAATTCATAAAATGCCCAATTAGCGGAATGAGCCCTTAATGCTACCATTCCCCTCCCCCGATGAAAAATCCTTGAGGGGGATCTGACACAGATATTCACTGGATGCCTGGGAGCAAGGTGGGGAGCGATTCTGGGAAGTTGATGGGTTATTGGGGTTAGGGTTAGGGCTATTACATATTAATTGTCCCTAAACCCTTTGCTAGTTCAAACTCCTCTTCATCATCGTCCTCCTCATCCTCCTCCACCTCTGGGGGATTAGGTGCAACCTCAGGAGGGGGGTTAGGCTGGAGATGTTGGGGTAACCCCTCCTCCTCATCCTCTTCCTCCTGGTCATCAGGTTAGGGTGGTAACTTGTAATTGGGTGAACAGTAAAGGGAGGTTGATAGTTAGCTGGGTGGGGGCCTCAAATGAAGCCTTAGTAAATTTCCGGGATCGTAAGTACTTTGATTGACCTCTCGTGAACCGTAAATGCTAGTATCATAATGCAGATGTCTACGCGTGCAGCAGAGAATTCCGAAAAGAATGGATGGTGATTGAACACCTGCGGGACCCCATGACATGACTTATGGCAGGTCAAAGGTGAGGGTTAGGGTTTTGACACTAAAATGGGTGGTGTCTTCATGAAAATTGGGGGGCTCTAAAGACCACCTGGATTGTGTCTGAGGTCTGTTTTTCGGACCAAACGTACCCAGGGCTGTGGTCTCTGCTGTGTTCTTAGCCCTACGCCCTGAGACCCGCACAACCGGCCTGAACCCTCAAAAAATAGGAGCTGGGTTAGCGGCATACGTTCATGGGTGATTGGGTCAATCTCTTTTTTATAACCATTAAAGATATAATCAATCTCTGCTCAACAACCTTTATACACTTGTTTGCTGAACCCCAGGGGACGTGCCCTTCGAAGGACGGCTTGGACCCTCACACCCTGAGTTCTGACCTTTCGGACAGCAGAAGGCCGTAAAATAGAGGCCTTGGTTAGGGGTATAGCTTGCTCTTTCGCAACCACGCGGCAGCCGTGCACAGCACCGGCTCGAGGCCGGTACTGACGGATTGGGCTCGGCTTCACGATTCAGAAAACGTCCAGTCTGCGCAAAAAGGACCCCCCATTTATGATATATCTGTGTTCCGATTAGTAATCAATCTCCATGTTAATAACGCCCAAAATACCCCTGCCCACACTAACCCGTGTATACAATTGTGCACACTAATTAACCACCTTCCCGACGAGGTACAGCCACGGGACCAACACCATTCGATTCGGCGTGCAAAAGTAAGTCAGACTAAGTTGTCCTTTTTTGGAATAAGAAGAAAGTCTATAGCGCACCTAATTAAGAGTGTTTAACTCCGCCCACAAAGGCCGCACAGGGGCATGGCGCACATTCACGCGTAGTGCTTGACGAGACGAACACGTTGCTGTGTGTTTCTCCACACACGGTCATGTGGTTCAGAAAATGAGGATTACACTTTGACGCACGATAACTCTGCCCACAAAGGTCGAAAAGGGGCGTGCCGCATATCCACGCATAGCTCGCGATTAGACGAACACGCTCATATGTGTTTCCCTGCATACGGACTTATGGTTCTCAAAATTAGGTTTAGCATTTCACCCTTCAATACACTGTCAGGGTTACCAAGTCTATAAGGCTTGTTGATGACGGGTCAGAGTTGGCGAACTCTTGCTACGGGTGTCGCACGAGTGTGGCGGACCTATTGGAGCGTAGATCTTGGAAAGCTGAACGCGCCCATGTAAATGACATCGCAAACAGACTTTTCGTTGGCGATCTATTGTGCGTCGAAGAGTAACCCTAGCCCTAGCCAATTAAGAGAACCGTAAGTCTGTGTGCGCAGTAACCCATATTGGTGCGTTCGGCTCGTCGCGCTGAGTCCGAAAATGGTCTTGGTTTTGCCGAGACGTGTCCGGGGGCAGGGTTTAACCTTTAGGGTTAGGGTCATAAAAAGGTTAGGGCGGTAACTAGAAATTGGGTGAACAGTAAAGGGAAGTTGATAGTTAGCTGGGCAGGGGCCTCATATGATTAGATTAGGGGATCTTAAGAATTTTGATTGACCTCTCGTATACCGTACATGCTAGGATCATAATGCAGATGTCTACGCGTTAGGCAGAGAATTCTGAAAAGAATGGATGGTGATTGAACACCTACGGGACCCCATGACATGACTTATGGGAGGTCAAAGGTGAGGGTTAGGGTTTTGAGACTAAAATGGGTGGTGTCTTCATGAAACTTGGGGGGCTCTAAAGACCACCTGGATGGCGTCTGAGGTCTGTTTTTCGGACCAAACGTACCAAGGGCTGTGATCTCTGCTGTGTTCTGAGCACTAGGCCCTGAGCCCAGCGAAACCGGTCTCAGCACTCCAAACATAGGAGCTGGGTTAGCGTTATATGTTAATGGCTGATTGGGTCAATCTCTTTTTTATAACCATTCCAAATAGAATCAATCTCTGCGGAACAACCTTTATACACTTGTTTGCTGGAGCCCAGGGGATGTGCCCTTCGAACGACGGGCCACTCGGACCCTCGCCCCCTGAGTTCTGAGCTCTTAGATAGCAGAAGGCCGTAATCAAAGCCTTTGTAGGGAGTGAAGCTTGCTCTTTGGAAACCACGCCACAGCCGCGCACAGCACCGGCTCGAGGCCGGTACTGACGGATTGGGCTCGGCTTCACGATTCAGAAAACGTCCTGTCTGTGTGAAAAGGACCCCCCCCCATAGCATTAGGGTTAGGATCATAAAAAGGTTAGGGCGGTAACTAGGCATTGGGTGAACAGTAAAGGGAGGTTGATAGTTAGCTGGGCGGAGGCCTCGAATGAAGCCTCACTGGTGTTTGGGGGTCTTACGTATTTTGATTGACCTCTCGTGAACCGTACATGCTAGGGTCATAATGCAGATATCTACGCGTTCGGCAGACAGTTCTGAAAAGAAGGGATGGACATTGAACACCTGCGGGACCCCATGACATGACTTATGGCAGGTCAAAGGTGAGGGCTAGGGTTTTGATACTAAAATGGGTGGTGTCTTTGTGAAACTTGGGGGGCTCTAAAGACCACCTGGATGGCGTGTGAGGCCTGTTTTTCGGACCAAACGTACCCAGGGCTGTGAACTCTGCTGTGTTCTGAGCACCAGGCCCTGGGCCCCTGCGAAACCGGCCTGAGCACTCCAAACATAGGAGCTGGGTTAGCGTTATATGTTAATGGGTGAATGGGTCAAAGTCTTTTTTATAACCATTGGAGATAGATTCAATCTCTGCTCAACAACCTTTGTACACTTGTTTGCTGGAGCCCAGGGGATGTGCCCTTCGAACGACGGGCAACTCGGACCCTCGCCCCCTGAGTTCTGAGCTCTTAGACAGCAGAAGGCCATAATCAAAGCCTTTGTTAGGAGAGGAGCTCGCTCTTTCACAACCACGCGGCAGCCGTGCACAGCACCGGCTCGAGGCCGGTACCGACGGATTGGGCTCGGCTTCACGATTCAGAAAACGTCCAGTCTGCGCAAAAAGGACCCCCCATTTATGATATATCTGTGTTCCGATTAGTAATCAATCTCCATGTTAATAACGCCCAAAATACCCCTGCCCACACTAACCCGTGTATAAAATTGTGCACACTAATTAACCACCTTCCCGACGAGGTACAGCCACGGGACCAACACCATTCGATTCAGCGTGCAAAAGTAAGTCAGACTAAGTTGTCCTTTTTTGGAATAAGAAGAAAGTCTATAGCGCACCTAATTAAGAGTGTTTAACTCCGCCCACAAAGGCCGCACAGGGGCATGGCGCACATCCACGCGTAGGGCTTGACGAGACGAACACGTTGCTGTGTGTTTCTCCACACACGGTCATGTGGTTCAGAAAATGAGGATTACACTTTGACGCACGATAACTCCGCCCACAAAGGTCGAAAAGGGGCGTGCCAAATATCCACGCATAGCTCGCGATTAGACGAACGCGCTCATATTTGTTTCCCTGCATACGGACTTATGGTTCTCAAATTTAGGTTTAGCATTTCACCATTCAATACAGTGTAAGGGTTACCAAGTCTATAAGGCTTGTTGATGACGGGTCAGAGTTGGCGAACTCTTGCTACGGGTGTCGCACGAGTGTGGCGGACCTATTGGAGCGTAGATCTTGGAAAGCTGAACGCGCCCATGTAAATGACATCGCAAACAGACTTTTCGTTGGCGATCTATCGTGCGTCGAAGAGTAACCCTAGCCCTAGCCAATTAAGAGAACCGTAAGTCTGTGTGCGCAGAAACCCATATGGGTGCGTTCGGCTCGTCGCGCTGAGTCGGAAAATGGTCTTGGTTTTGCCGAGACGTGTCCGGGGGCAGGGTTTAACCTCTAGTGTTAGGGTCATACAAAGGTTAGGGCGGTAACTAGAAATTGGGTGAACAGTAAAGGGAAGTTGATAGTTAGCTGGGCAGGGGCCTCATATGATTAGATTAGGGGATCTTAAGAATGTTGATTGACCTCTCGTATACCGTACATGCTAGGATCATAATGCAGATGTCTACGCGTTAGGCAGAGAATTCTGAAAAGAATGGATGGTGATTGAACACCTACGGGACCCCATGACATGACTTATGCGAGGTCAAAGGTGAGGGTTAGGGTTTTGAGATTAAAATGGGTGGTGTCTTCATGAAACTTGGGGGGCTCTAAAGACCACCTGGATGGCGTCTGAGGTCTGTTTTTCGGACCAAACGTACCAAGGGCTGTGATCTCTGCTGTGTTCTGAGCACTAGGCCCTGAGCCCAGCGAAACCGGTCTCAGCACTCCAAACATAGGAGCTGGGTTAGCGTTATATGTTAATGGCTGATTGGGTCAATCTCTTTTTTATAACCATTCCAAATAGAATCAATCTCTGCGGAACAACCTTTATACACTTGTTTGCTGGAGCCCAGGGGATGTGCCCTTCGAACGACGGGCCACTCGGACCCTCGCCCCCTGAGTTCTGAGCTCTTAGATAGCAGAAGGCCGTAATCAAAGCCTTTGTAGGGAGAGAAGCTTGCTCTTTGGAAACCACGCCACAGCCGCGCACAGCACCGGCTCGAGGCCGGTACTGACGGATTGGGCTCGGCTTCACGATTCAGAAAACGTCCTGTCTGTGCGAAAAGGACCCCCCCCCATAGCATTTTGGTTAGGATCATAAAAAGGTTAGGGCGGTAACTAGGCATTGGGTGAACAGTAAAGGGAGGTTGATAGTTAGCTGGGCGGAGGCCTCGAATGAAGCCTCACTGGTGTTTGGGGGTCTTACGTATTTTGATTGACCTCTCGTGAACCGTACATGCTAGGGTCATAATGCAGATATCTACGCGTTCGGCAGACAGTTCTGAAAAGAAGGGATGGACATTGAACACCTGCGGGACCCCATGACATGACTTATGGCAGGTCAAAGGTGAGGGCTAGGGTTTTGACACTAAAATGGGTGGTGTCTTTGTGAAACTTGGGGGGCTCTAAAGACCACCTGGATGGCGTGTGAGGCCTGTTTTTCGGACCAAACGTACCCAGGGCTGTGAACTCTGCTGTGTTCTGAGCACCAGGCCCTGGGCCCCTGCGAAACCGGCCTGAGCACTCCAAACATAGGAGCTGGGTTAGCGTTATATGTTAATGGGTGAATGGGTCAATGTATTTTTTTATAACCATTGGAGATAGATTCAATCTCTGCTCAACAACCTTTGTACACTTGTTTGCTGGAGCCCAGGGGATGTGCCCTTCGAACGACGGGCAACTCGGACCCTCGCCCCCTGAGTTCTGAGCTCTTAGACAGCAGAAGGCCATAATCAAAGCCTTTGTTAGGAGAGGAGCTCGCTCTTTCGCAACCACGCGGCAGCCGTGCACAGCACCGGCTCGAGGCCGGTACCGACGGATTGGGCTCGGCTTCACGATTCAGAAAACGTCCAGTCTGCGCAAAAAGGACCCCCCATTTATGATATATCTGTGTTCCGATTAGTAATCAATCTCCATGTTAATAACGCCCAAAATACCCCTGCCCACACTAACCCGTGTATAAAATTGTGCACACTAATTAACCACCTTCCCGACGAGGTACCATTCGATTCAGCGTGCAAAAGTAAGTCAGACTAAGTTGTCCTTTTTTGAAATAAGAAGAAAGTCTATAGCGCACCTAATTAAGAGTGTTTAACTCCGCCCACAAAGGCCGCACAGGGGCATGGCACACATCCAGGCGTAGGGCTTGACGAGACGAACACGTTGCTGTGTGTTTCTCCACACACGGTCATGTGGTTCAGAAAATGAGGATTACACTTTGACGCACGATAACTCCGCCCACAAAGGTCGAAAAGGGGCGTGCCAAATATCCACGCATAGCTCGCGATTAGACGAACGCGCTCATATTTGTTTCCCTGCATACGGACTTATGGTTCTCAAATTTAGGTTTAGCATTTCACCATTCAATACAGTGTAAGGGTTACCATGTCTATGAGGCTTGTTGATGACGGGTCAGAGTTGGCGAACTCTTGCTACGGGTGTCGCACGAGTATGGTGGACCTATTGCAGCATAGATCAAGGAAAGCTGAACGCGCCCATGTAAATGACATCGCAAACGGACTTTTCGTTGGCGAGCTATCGTGCGTCGAAGAGTAACCCTAGCCCTAGCCAATTAAGAGAACCGTAAGTCCGTGTGCGCAGAAACCCATATGGGCGCGCTCGGCTCGTCGCGCTGAGTCGGAAAATGGTCTTGGTTTTGCCGAGACGTGTCCGGGGGCAGGGTTTAACCTTTAGGGTTAGGGTCATAAAAAGGTTAGGGCGGTAACTAGAAATTGGGTGAACAGTAAAGGGAAGTTGATAGTTAGCTGGACGGGTCCTCATATGCTATCTAGCCTTGCTAGATTAGGGGATCGCTCTTTGGAGACCACGCGACAACCATGCACAGCACGGGCTCGAGGCCGGTACCGACGCATTGGGCTCGGCTTCACGATTCAGAAAACGTCCTGTCTGTGCGAAAAGGACTCCCCCATTTATGATATATCTGTGTTCCAATTAGTGATCAATCTCCGTGATAATAACGCCCAAAACACCCCCTAACACCAACCCATCTATAAAATTGTGCATACTAATTAACCACTTTCCCGTAAGTCTGTGTGCATGGATACGGTCACGTTCGGCTCGTCACGCTGAGTCCGAAAATGGTCTTGGTATGTAAGTATGCACCCGGGGGGGTGCATACTTAGTTTAGACTAGTCATTGGTTAGACATGGGTTAAGGTTAGGTTTAGGTGTGCTGCCCCGTGGGAGGTTAGGTTTAGGGTGAGGGTTTGAGATAGGTTGTAGTTGTAGGACTAATGACTGGTCTAACCAATGACTAGTCTAAACCAAAAACTGTCTAAACTAAGTACTGCACCCGTCCGGGGGAGCAGGGTTAGAGTGTACCAGCAGATGGCAGCAGAGGATAAGGCATATAGTGAGTAGTGTACATAGTGCCCCTTCTTTGGTGTTAATGGAGTGGGGGGTCATTGGTTAGGGGGTTAGGGATAATTGATGTGGAATTGATATATCATTGGTTAGGCTCTTGATGGGTTTTGGGGTGGGGGTCAGGGGTGGGGGTCATGGCTTAGGGGGTTAGGGATAATTGATGTGGATTTGATATATCATTGGTTAGGGTCTTTATGGTTTTTGGGGTGGGGTCATAGGGCTAGGGGGTTAGGGAAGAGTTGACTGTTATTGATAGTATATTGGTTATTGGGTGGATATTGGGTGAATTATAGCGCCCCCTACTGGACCGGGGTGAAACGGGGTGGAAAAACAGCACCCCCCGGTGGCCGTTTCGGGAAATTGGGTGCGTACCCAATGACCTATCAACCAACACATTCAAAGACATATCAATCCCATTGATCCGTTTTCTTATCAAGTTGATGGGATCCGGGATAAAGTTATAGGGAAATCGTCTTGAAACCAACCCCTCATCAACTCCTATGTTAAATCGCCCAATAACCCCCGAAATGTCCCTATCCCTAAATCATGAACGCAGCATGCAATTTACGTGAAATCTTTCACACATTTTCCTACTAGGCTGAGGAATATATCCCACCCTTTTCACATTGGCCTGTTATAGCGCCACCAACAGGTTGATTTTTGCAACAATTTTGGAACAAAATGCCTCAAATCATCCAATTGCCATCAAAGGCAAACATGTTTATATTACTCCTAAACATGTTGCCAAACATCTCACACAGTCCTATCCTCCTGGTGGAGACCTGTGCCCAGAAGGGCACTTTTTCTAGTTGTTATTGTTTTTTTTTCCTGTTTTCATGCTTATGTCATTATTTTGTATCTATTTTTTCTTAGTCTGATGGCGAGGAGAAGGACGAGAGAGACTCCTGCTCAGGAAGCCGGACAACCACCCAGCACAACCCTGTCAGCTGCTGAGAGTAGAGTGGCTGTACCAAAGCCACTGGCACCAGAGTTTCACCCCTAGAGTGGCTGTACCAAAGCCACTGGCACCAGAGTTTCACCCCTAGAGTGGCTGTACCAAAGCCACTGGCACCAGAGTTTCACCCCTAGAGTGGCTGTACCAAAGCCACTGGCACCAGAGTTTCACCCCTAGAGTGGCTGTACCAAAGCCACTGGCACCAGAGTTTCACCCCTAGAGTGGCTGTACCAAAGCCACTGGCACCAGAGTTTCACCCCTAGAGTGGCTGTACCAAAGCCACTGGCACCAGAGTTTCACCCCTAGAGTGGCTGTACCAAAGCCACTGGCACCAGACTTTCACCCCTAGAGTGGCTGTACCAAAGCCACTGGCACCAGAGTTTCACCCCTAGAGTGGCTGTACCAAAGCCACTGGCACCAGAGTTTCACCCCTAGAGCCACTGGCACCAGAGTTTCACCCCTAGAGTGGCTGTACCAAAGCCACTGGCACCAGAGTTTCACCCCTAGAGTGGCTGTACCAAAGCCACTGGCACCAGAGTTTCACCCCTAGAGTGGCTGTACCAAAGCCACTGGCACCAGAGTTTCACCCTTAGAGTGGCTGTACCAAAGCCACTGGCACCAGAGTTTCACCCCTAGAGTGGCTGTACCAAAGCCACTGGCACCAGAGTTTCACCCCTAGAGTGGCTGTACCAAAGCCACTGGCACCAGAGTTTCACCCCTAGAGTGGCTGTACCAAAGCCACTGGCACCAGAGTTTCACCCCTAGAGTGGCTGTACCAAAGCCACTGGCACCAGAGTTTCACCCCTAGAGTGGCTGTACCAAAGCCACTGGCACCAGAGTTTCACCCCTAGAGTGGCTGTACCAAAGCCACTGGCACCAGAGTTTCACCCCTAGAGTGGCTGTACCAAAGCCACTGGCACCAGAGTTTCACCCCTAGAGTGGCTGTACCAAAGCCACTGGCACCAGAGTTTCACCCCTAGAGTGGCTGTACCAAAGCCACTGGCACCAGAGTTTCACCCCTAGAGTGGCTGTACCAAAGCCACTGGCACCAGAGTTTCACCCCTAGAGTGGCTGTACCAAAGCCACTGGCACCAGAGTTTCACCCCTAGAGTTGCTGTACCAAAGCCACTGGCACCAGAGTTTCACCCCTAGAGTTGCTGTACCAAAGCCACTGGCACCAGAGTTTCACCGCTAGAGTTGCTGTACCAAAGCCACTGGCACCAGAGTTTCACCCCTAGAGTGGCTGTACCAAAGCCACTGGCACCAGTGACAACACACAGAAATGTGTGAGGGTATGAAACAATTGGCATAAGGACTAAATTGGGGAGGGAAAAAAGGAATAAAAAGCGCACAAAAACAGTGGGTGGACTCAGTTATTTGCAGTAATTTTGCAATGTTTGAATTTGCAAACCATTTTTATTTGTTTTGCACAAATGGAGTTTGGAATAAAAGTACTCCATTTGGAGATGAAAGTATGATTTTGTGTCGTTTCATCTATTTATGCAGTGCACAATGGTAGAACATACTAATTTATATACTTTATATGAAGGGGAAAGGCTTCAGAGTGTGTAATTGTCCATCTGTAATGGAAATCAATTGGAATTTACATGAAAATCCCCTGTTTTGAGGCAAAAAATCTATTTGGCACACTTTGGGCACATTTGCTATCCAAATGGCTAAACTTTAGAGTCCGTCTATTACAACTATGTCTAAAATGGCTGTATAATTGTTGTACTTCAGTTCTAAGACACCACATTTGTAGGCACTGCAGTTCAGAAGTTGTAGAACACATTAGGTGCATCCTTGGCCTGCTGGTAAATGGTATAGTGATGTTATTCTCATTCAAATCCAAGTTTTGTTTAGGCGGAGGTAAACAAATATAATTTCTGCTGTGTTATATCTGCTGTCACTCTGTCCTGGTGGATGCCACCACTAAACTTCCACTTGATATACATTTTTTAAGGTTCAACTATCCATAGAAAACCAGATTGTACATCTAGGCCTTGTAGTTATGGAGTTATAACTGATTTAGTTTGGGTATGTAATATCAGGCGAATTTTTTAAAAATGACCCTGGGGTTTAAGTGGTTAAGATGGCGTGGGGTGCCAGGAGTTTGAAATGCCTATAAACTGGGTTTTAATATGTAAAAAATCACAACAATTATGCCCAATGCTGCA
>NW_027637872.1:0-17709 GCF_951216825.1 Electrona antarctica | reverse complement strand
GTTCTCTATAGTGTTCTCTATAGTGTTCTCTATAGTGTTCTCTATAGTGTTCTCTATAGTAGTGTCTATAGTGTCTATAGGTGTATATAGTGTTCTCTATAGTGTCTATAGTGTCTATAGTGTTCTCTATAGTGTCTATAGTGTCTATAGTGTTTCTCTATAGTGTCTATAGTGTCTGTAGTGTTCTCTATAGTGTTCTATAGTGTCTATAGTGTTCTCTATAGTGTCTATAGTGTTCTCTATAGTGTCTATAGTGTTCTCTATAGTGTCTATAGTGTCTATAGTGTTCTCTATAGTGTTCTCTATAGTGTATATAGTGTTCTCTATAGTGTTCTCTATAGTGTCTATAGTGTTCTCTATAGTGTCTATAGTGTCTATAGTGTTCTCTATAGTGTTCTCTATAGTGTCTATAGTGTTCTCTATAGTTTTCTCTATAGTGTCTATAGTGTCTATAGGTGTTCTCTATAGTGTCTATAGTGTTTCTCTATAGTGTTCTCTATAGTGTCTATAGTGTTCTCTATAGTGTTCTCTATAGTGTCTATAGTGTTCTCTATAGTGTTCTCTATAGTGTTCTCTATAGTGTTCTCTATAGTGTCTATAGTGTTCTCTATAGTGTTCTCTATAGTGTTCTCTAGTGTCTATAGTGTCTCTATAGTGTCTATAGTGTTCTCTATAGTGTTCTCTATAGTGTTCTCTATAGTGTTTCTCTATAGTGTCTATAGTGTCTATAGTGTTCTCTATAGTGTCTATAGTGTTCTCTATAGTGTTCTCTATAGTGTTCTCTATAGTGTCTATAGTGTTCTCTATAGTGTCTATAGTGTCTATAGTGTTCTCTATAGTGTTCTCTATAGTGTCTATAGTGTTCTCTATAGTGTTCTCTATAGTGTTCTCTATAGTGTTCTCTATAGTGTCTATAGTGTCCTATAGTGTTCTCTATAGTGTATATAGGTGTCTATAGTGTTCTCTATAGTGTCTATAGTGTCTATAGTGTTGTCTATAGTGTCTATAGTGTTCTCTATAGTGTCTATAGTGTTCTCTATAGTGTTCTCTATAGTGTTCTCTATAGGTGTCTATAGTGTTCTCTATAGTGTTCTCTATAGTGTCTATAGTGTTCTCTATAGTGTTCTCTATAGTGTCTATAGTGTCTATAGTGTTCTCTATAGTATTCTCTATAAGTGTCTCTATAGTGTCTCTATAGTGTTCTCTATAGTGTTCTCTATAGTGTCTATAGTGTTCTCTATAGTGTCTCTATAGTGTCTATAGTGTCTATAGTGTCTATAGTGTTCTCTATAGTGTTCTCTATAGTGTCTATAGTGTTCTCTATAGTTTTCTCTATAGTGTCTATAGTGTTCTCTATAGTGTCTATAGTGTTCTCTATAGTGTCTATAGTGTCTATAGTGTTCTCTATAGTAGTTCTCTATAATGTCTCTATTGTGTTCTCTATAGTGTTCTCTATAGTGTTCTCTATAGTGTTCTCTATAGTGTCTATAGTGTCTCTATAGTGTTCTCTATAGTGTCTATAGTGTCTATAGTGTTCTCTATAGTGTTCTCTATAGTGTCTATAGTGTTCTCTATAGTGTTCTATAGTGTTCTCTATAGTGTTCTCTATAGTGTCTATAGTGTTCTCTATAGTGTCTATAGTGTTCTCTATAGTGTTCTCTATAGTTGTCTATAGTGTTCTCTATAGTGTCTATAGTGTTCTCTATAGTGTTCTCTATAGTGTCTATAGTGTTCTCTATAGTGTTCTCTATAGTGTTCTCTATAGTGTCTATAGTGTTCTCTATAGTGTCTATAGTGTTCTCTATAGTGTTCTCTATAGTGTTCTTCTTATGGTTCTCTATAGTGTTCTCTATAGTGTCTATAGTGTTCTCTATAGTGTCTATAGTGTTCTCTATAGTGTCTATAGTGTTCTCTATAGTGTCTATAGTGTTCTCTATAGTGTTCTCTATAGTGTTCTTCTATAGTGTTCTCTATAGTGTTCTCTATAGTGTCCTATAGTGTTCTCTATAGTGTCTATAGTGTTCTCTATAGTGTTCTCTATAGTGTTCTCTATGGTGTTCTCTATAGTGTTCTCTATAGTGTCTATAGTGTTCTCTATAGTGTCTATAGTGTTCTCTATAGTGTCCTATAGTGTTCTCTATAGTGTCTATAGTGTCTATAGTGTTCTCTATAGTGTTCTCTATAGTGTTCTCTATAGTGTTCTCTATAGTGTTCTCTATAGTGTTCTCTATAGTGTCTATAGTATTGTCCTATAGTGTATATAGTTCTATAGTGTTCTCTATAGTGTCTATAGTGTCTATAGTGTTCTCTATAGTGTCCTATAGTGTCTATAGTGTTCTCTATAGTGTCTATAGTGTCTGTAGTGTTCTCTATAGTGTCTATAGTGTCTATAGTGTTCTCTATAGTGTCTATAGTGTTCTCTATAGTGTCTATAGTGTTCTCTATAGTGTCTATAGTGTCTATAGTGTTCGCTATAGTGTTCTCTATAGGTCTATAGTAGTGTTTCTCTATAGTGTTCTTCTATAGTGTCTATAGTGTTCTCTATAGTGTCTATAGTGTCTATAGTGTTCTCTATAGTGTATCTATAGTGTCTATAGTGTTCTATAGTTTTCTCTATAGTGTCTATAGTGTCCTATAGTGTTCTCTATAGTGTCTATAGTGTCTATAGTGTTCTCTATAGTGTTCTCTATAGTGTCCTATAGTGTTCTCTATAGTGTTCTCTATAGTGTCTATAGTGTTCTCTATAGTTTTCTCTATAGTGTTCTCTATAGTGTTCTATAGTGTCTCTATAGTGTTCTCTATAGTGTTCTCTATAGTGTTCTCTATAGTGTCTATAGTGTTCTCTATAGTGTCTATAGTGTTCTCTATAGTGTTCTCTATAGTGTTCTCTATAGTGTCTATAGTGTCTATAGTGTTCTCTATAGTGTCTATAGTGTTCTCTATAGTGTTCTCTATAGTGTTCTCTATAGTGTCTATAGTGTTCTCTATAGTGTTCTCTATAGTGTCTATAGTGTCTATAGTGTTCTCTATAGTGTTCTCTATAGTGTCTATAGTGTTCTCTATAGTGTTCTCTATAGTGTCTCTATAGTGTTCTCTATAGTGTCTATAGTGTCTATAGTGTTCTCTATAGTGTATATAGTGTCTATAGTGTTCTCTATAGTGTCTATAGTGTCTATAGTGTTGTCTATAGTGTCTATAGTGTTCTCTATAGTGTCTATAGTGTTCTCTATAGTGTTCTCTATAGTGTTCTCTATAGTGTCTATAGTGTTCTCTATAGTGTTCTCTATAGTGTCTATAGTGTTCTCTATAGTGTTCTCTATAGTGTCTATAGTGTCTATAGTGTCTCTATAGTGTCTATAGTGTTCTCTATAGTGTCTATAGTGTCTATAGTGTTCTCTATAGTGTTCTCTATAGTGTCTATAGTGTTCTCTATAGTGTTCTCTATAGTGTCTATAGTGTTCTCTATAGTGTCTATAGTGTTCTCTATAGTGTTCTCTATAGTGTCTATAGTGTTCTCTATAGTGTCTATAGTGTTCTCTATAGTGTTCTCTATAGTGTTCTCTATAGTGTCTATAGTGTTCTCTATAGTGTCTATAGTGTTCTCTATAGTGTCTATAGTGTTCTCTATAGTGTCTATAGTGTCTATAGTGTTCTCTATAGTTTTCTCTATAGTGTTCTCTATAGTGTTCTCTATTGTGTCTATAGTGTTCTCTATAGTGTTCTCTATAGTGTTCTCTATAGTGTCTATAGTGTTCTCTATAGTGTTCTCTATAGTGTTCTCTATAGTGTCTATAGTGTTCCCTATAGTGTTCTCTATAGTGTCTATAGTGTCTATAGTGTTCTCTATAGTGTTCTCTACAGTGTCTATAGTGTTCTCTATAGTGTTCTCTATAGTGTTCTATAGTGTTCTCTATAGTGTTCTCTATAGTGTCTATAGTGTTCTCTATAGTTTTCTCTATATGTTCTCTATAGTGTCTATAGTGTTCTCTATAGTGTCTATAGTGTCTATAGTGTTCTCTATAGTGTTCTCTATAGTGTTCTCTATAGTTTTCTCTATAGTGTCTATAGTGTTCTCTATAGTGTTCTCTATAGTGTCTATAGTGTCTATAGTGTTCTCTATAGTGTTCTCTATAGTGTCTATAGTGTTCTCTATAGTTTTCTCTATAGTGTCTATAGTGTTCTCTATAGTGTCTATAGTGTTCTCTATAGTGTCCTATAGTGTCTATAGTGTTCTCTATAGTATTCTCTATAATGTCTCTATAGTGTTCTCTATAGTGTTCTCTATAGTGTCTATAGTGTTCTCTATAGTGTTCTCTATAGTGTCTATAGTGTCTATAGTGTTCTCTATAGTGTTCTCTATAGTGTCTATAGTGTTCTCTATAGTGTTCTCTATAGTGTTCTCTATAGTGTTCTCTATAGTGTCTATAGTGTTCTCTATAGTGTCTATAGTTTTCTCTATAGTGTTCTCTATAGTGTTCTCTATAGTGTTCTCTATGGTGTTCTCTATAGTGTTCTCTATAGTGTCTATAGTGTTCTCTATAGTGTCTATAGTGTTCTCTATAGTGTCTATAGTGTTCTCTATAGTGTTCTCTATAGTGTTCTCTATAGTGTTCTCTATAGTGTTCTCTATAGTGTCTATAGTAGTGTCTATAGTGTATATAGTGCTATAGTGTCTATAGTGTTCTCTATAGTGTCTATAGTGTTCTCTATAGTGTTCTCTATAGTGTTCTCTATAGTGTCTATAGTGTTCTCTATAGTGTCCTATAGTGTCTATAGTGTTCTCTATAGTGTTCTCTATAGTGTCTATAGTGTTCTCTATAGTTTTCTCCTATAGTGTTCTCTATAGTGTCTATAGTGTTCTCTATAGTGTTCTCTATAGTGTTCTATAGTGTTCTCTATAGTGTTCTCTATAGTGTCTATAGTGTCTCTATAGTGTCCTATAGTGTTCTCTATAGTGTCTATAGTGTCTATAGTGTTCTCTATAGTGTTCTCTATAGTGTCTATAGTGTTCTCTATAGTGTTTCTCTATAGTGTCTATAGTGTCTATAGTGTTCTCTATAGTGTTCTCTATAGTGTCTATAGTGTTCTCTATAGTGTTCTATAGTGTCTATAGTGTTCTCTATAGTGTTCTCTATAGTGTCTATAGTGTTCTCTATAGTTTTTCTCTATAGTGTTCTCTATAGTGTCTATAGTGTTCTCTATAGTGTTCTCTATAGTGTCTATAGTGTTCTCTATAGTGTCTATAGTGTTCTCTATAGTGTTCTCTATAGTGTTCTATAGTGTTCTATAGTGTTCTCTATAGTGTCTATAGTGTTCTCATATAGTGTTCTCTATAGTGTCTATAGTGTTCTCTATAGTTTTCTCTATAGTCTTCTATAGTGTCTATAGTGTTCTCTATAGTGTTCTCTATAGTGTTCTATAGTGTTCTCTATAGTGTTCTCTATAGTGTCTCTATAGTGTCTATAGTGTTCTCTATAGTGTTCTCTATATAGTGGTCTATAGTGTTCTCTATAGTGTTCTCTATAGTGTCTATAGTGTTATCTATAGTGTTCTCTATAGTGTCTATAGTGTTCTCTATAGTGTTCTCTATAGTGTCTATAGTGTTCTCTATAGTGTTCTCTATAGTGTTCTCTATAGTGTTCTCTATAGTGTTCTCTATAGTGTTCTCTATAGTGTCTATAGTGTTCTCTATAGTGTTCTCTATAGTGTCTATAGTGTCTATAGTGTTCTCTATAGTGTTCTCTATAGTGTCTATAGTGTTCTCTATAGTGTTCTCTATAGTGGTCTATAGTGTTCTCTATAGTGTTCTCTATAGTGTTCTCTATAGTGTCTATAGTGTGTTCTCTATAGTGTTCCTCTATAGTGTCTATAGTGTTCTCTATAGTGTTCTCTATAGTGTCTATAGTGTTCTCTATAGTGTTCTCTATAGTGTTCTCTATAGTGTTCTCTATAGTGTCTATAGTGTTCTCTATAGTGTCTATAGTGTCTATAGTGTTCTCTATAGTGTTCTCTATAGTGTCCTATAGTGTTCTCTATAGTGTCTATAGTGTTCTCTATAGTGTCCTATAGTGTCTCTAGTGTTCTCTCTATAGTGTTTCTCTATAGTGTTCTCTATAGTGTTCTCTATAGTGTCTATAGTGTTCTCTATAGTGTCTATAGTGTTCTCTATAGTGTTCTCTATAGTGTTCTCTATAGTGTTCTCTATAGTGTCTATAGTGTTCTCTATAGTGTTCTCTATAGTGTTCTCTATAGTGTCTATAGTGTCTATAGTGTGTCTCTATAGTGTCTATAGTGTTCTCTATAGTGTTCTCTATAGTGTTCTCTATAGTGTTCTCTATAGTGTCTATAGTGTTCTCTATAGTGTTCTCTATAGTGTTCTCTATAGTGTCTATAGTGTCTATAGTGTTCTCTATAGTGTTTCTCTATAGTGTCTATAGTGTCTATAGTGTCTCTATAGTGTTCTCTATAGTGTTCTCTATAGTGTTCTCTATAGTGTCTATAGTGTTCTCCTATAGTGTTTCTCTATAGTGTCTATAGTGTTAGTCTCTATAGTGTTCTCTATAGTGTCTATAGTGTTCTCTATAGTTTTCTCTATAGTGTTCTCTATAGTGTCTATAGTGTTCTCTATAGTGTTCTCTATAGTGTCCTATAGTGTTCTCTATAGTGTCTATAGTGTCTATAGTGTTCTCTATAGTGTTCTCTATAGTGTCCTATAGTGTTCTCTATAGTGTCTATAGTGTTCTCTATAGTGTCTATAGTGTCCTATAGTGTTCTCTATAGTTCTTTCTCTTATAGTGTTCTCTATAGTGTTCTCTATAGTGTTCTCTATAGTGTTCTCTATAGTGTCTATAGTGTTCTCTATAGTGTTCTCTATAGTGTCTCTATAGTGTCTATAGTGTTCTCTATAGTGTTCTCTATAGTGTTCTCTATAGTGTCTATAGTGTCCTATAGTGTTCTCTATAGTGTTGTCTCTATAGTGTCTATAGTGTTCTCTATAGTGTTCTCTATAGTGTTCTCTATAGTGTCTATAGTGTTTCTCTATAGTGTTCTCTATAGTGTTCTCTATAGTGTCTATAGTGTGCTCTATAGTGTTCTCTATAGTGTCTATAGTGGTTCTCTATAGTTTGTGTTCTCTATAGTGTCTATAGTGTTCGTCTATAGTGTTCTCTATAGTGTTCTATATGTTGCTCTATAGTGTTCTCTATAGTGTCTCTATAGTGCTCTATAGTGTTCTCTATAGTTTCTCTATAGTGTCTATAGTGTTCTCTATAGTGTTCTCTATAGTGTCTATAGTGTCGTCTATAGTGTTCTCTATAGTGTCTATAGTGTTCTCTATAGTGTTTCTCTATAGGTGTCTATAGTGTTCTCTATAGTGTTCTCTATAGTGTCTATAGTGTCTATAGTGTTCTCTAAGTGTTTTTCTCTATAGTGTTCTCTATAGTGTCTATTAGTGTTCTCTATAGTGTTCTCTATAGTGTCTATAGTGTTCTCTATAGTGTCTATAGTGTCTATAGTGTTCTCTATAGTGTTCTCGATAGTGTCTATAGTGTTCTCTATAGTTTTCTCTATAGTGTCTATAGTGTTCTCTATAGTGTTCTCTATAGTGTCTATAGTGTTCTATAGTGTTCTCTATAGTGTTCTCTATAGTGTTCTCTATAGTGTCTATAGTGTTCTCTATAGTGTTCTCTATAGTGTCTATAGTGTTCTCTATAGTGTTCTCTATAGTGTCTATAGTGTTCTCTTAGTTTTCTCTATAGTGTTCTCTATAGTGTCTATAGTGTTCTCTATAGTGTTCTCTATAGTGTCTATAGTGTTCTCTATAGTGTTCTCTATAGTGTCTATAGTGTTCTATAGTGTTCTCTATAGTGTCTATAGTGTTCTCTATAGTGTTCTCTATAGTGTCTATAGTGTTCTATAGTGTTCTCTATAGTGTTCTCTATAGTGTTCTCTATAGTGTCTATAGTGTTCTCTATAGTGTTTCTCTATAGTGTTCTCTATAGTGTCTATAGTGTTCTCTATAGTGTTCTATAGTGTCTATAGTGTTCTCTATAGTGTCTATAGTGTTCTCTATAGTGTCTATAGTGTCTATAGTGTTCTCTATAGTGTCTATAGTGTTCTCTATAGTGTTCTATAGTGTTCTCTATAGTGTTCTCTATAGTGTCTATAGTGTTCCTATAGTGTTCTCTATAGTGTCTATAGTGTTCTCTATAGTGTTCTCTATAGTGTTCTCTATAGTGTCTATAGCGTTCTCTATAGTGTTCTCTATAGTGTCTCTATAGTGTTCTCTATAGTGTTCTCTATAGTGTCTATAGTGTTCTCTATAGTGTTCTCTATAGTGTTCTCTATAGTGTCTATAGTGTTCTCTATAGTGTCTATAGTGTCTATAGTGTTCTCTATAGTGTCTATAGTGTTCTCTATAGTGTCTATAGTGTTCTCTATAGTGTTCTCTATAGTGTCTATAGTGTCTATAGTGTTCTCTATAGTGTTCTCTATAGTGTCTATAGTGTTCTCTATAGTTTTCTCTATAGTGTCTATAGTGTTCTCTATAGTGTCTTATAGTGTTCTCTATAGTGTCTCTATAGTGTCTCTATAGTGTTCTCTATAGTGTTCTCTATAGTGTCTCTATAGTGTTCTATAGTGTTCTCTATAGTGTTCTCTATAGTGTCTATAGTGTTCTCTATAGTGTTCTCTATAGTGTCTATAGTGTCTCTATAGTGTTCTCTATAGTGTTCTCTATAGTGTCTATAGTGTTCTCTATAGTGTTCTCTATAGTGTCTATAGTGTTCTCTATAGTGTTCTCTATAGTGTCTCTATAGTGTTCCTATAGTGTTCTCTATAGTGTCTTCGTCTATAGTGTCTATAGTGTTCTCTATAGTGTCTATAGTGTTCTCTATAGTGTTCTCTATAGTGTCTATAGTGTTCTCTATAGTGTTCTCTATAGTGTTCTCTATAGTGTTCTCTATAGTGTTCTATAGTGTTCTCTATAGTGTCTATAGTGTTCTCTATAGTGTTCTCTATAGTGTTCTCTATAGTGTTCTCTATAGTGTTCTCTATAGTGTCCTATAGTGTTCTCTATAGTGTCTATAGTGTTCTCTATAGTGTCTATAGTGTTCTCTATAGTGTCTATAGTGTCTATAGTGTTCTCTATAGTGTTCTCTATAGTGTTCTCTATAGTGTTCTCTATAGTGTCTATAGTGTTCTCTATAGTGTCTCTATAGTGTTCTCTATAGTGTTCTCTATGTGTTCTCTATAGGTGTTCTCTATAGTGTTCTCTATAGTGTTCTCTATAGTGTTCTCTATAGTGTCTATAGTGTTCTCTATAGTGTCTAAGTGTTCTCTATAGTGTCTATAGTGTCTATAGTGTTCTCTATAGTGTTCTCTATAGTGTTCTCTATAGTGTTCTCTATAGTGTTCTCTATAGTGTCCTATAGTAGTGTCTATAGTGATATAGTGTCTATAGTGTTCTCTATAGTGTCTATAGTGTCTATAGTGTTCTCTATAGTGTCTATAGTGTCTATAGTGTTCTCTATAGTGTCTATAGTGTCTCTATAGTGTTCTCTATAGTGTCTATAGTGTCCTAGTAGTGTTCTCTATAGTGTCTATAGTGTCTATAGTGTTCTCTATAGTGTCTATAGTGTTCTCTATAGTGTCTATAGTGTTCTCTATAGTGTCTCTATAGTGTCTATAGTGTTCTCTATAGTGTTCTATAGTGTTCTCTATAGTGTTCTCTATAGTGTCTATAGTGTTCTCTATAGTGTTCTCTATAGTGTCTATAGTGTCTATAGTGTTCTCTATAGTGTTCTCTATAGTGTCTATAGTGTTCTCTATAGTGTTCTCTATAGTGTCTATAGTGTCTATAGTGTTCTCTATAGTGTCTATAGTGTCTATAGTGTTCTCTATAGTGTTCTCTATAGTGTCTATAGTGTTCTCTATAGTGTTCTCTATAGTGTCTATAGTGTTCTCTATAGTGTTCTCTATAGTGTTCTCTATAGTGTTCTCTATAGTGTCTATAGTGTTCTCTATAGTGTCTATAGTGTTATCTATAGTGTTCTCTATAGTGTTCTCTATAGTGTCTATAGTGTCTATAGTGTTCTCTAGTATAGTTTTCTCTATAGTGTTCTCTATAGTGTTCTCTATGTGTCTATAGTGTTCTCTATAGTGTTCTCTATAGTGTTCTCTATAGTGTCTATAGTGTTCTCTATAGTGTTCTCTATAGTGTTCTCTATAGTGTCTATAGTGTTCCTATAGTGTTCTCTATAGTGTCTATAGTGTCTATAGTGTTCTCTATAGTGTCTCTATAGTGTCTATAGTGTTCTCTATAGTGTTCTCTATAGTGTTCTATAGTGTTCTCTATAGTGTTCTCTATAGTGTCTATAGTGTTCTCTATAGTTTTCTCTATAGTGTTCTCTATAGTGTCTATAGTGTTCTCTATAGTGTCCTATAGTGTCTATAGTGTTCTCTATAGTGTTCTCTATAGTGTTTCTCTATAGTGTTTCTCTATAGTGTCTATAGTGTTCTCTATAGTGTTCTCTATAGTGTTCTATGTGTCTATAGTGTCTATAGTGTTCTCTATGAGTGTTCTCTATAGTTGTCTATAGTGTTCTCTATAGTGTTCTCTATAGTGTCTATAGTGTTCTCTATAGTGTCTATAGTGTTCTCTATAGTGTCTATAGTGTCTATAGTGTTCTCTATAGTGTTCTCTATAGTGTCTCTATAGTGTTCTCTATAGTGTCCTATAGTGTTCTCTATAGTGTCTATAGTGTTCTCTATAGTGTTCTCTATAGTGTTCTCTATAGTGTTCTCTATAGTGTCTATAGTGTTCTCTATAGTGTTCTCTATAGTGTCTATAGTGTTCTATAGTGTCTCTATAGTGTTCTCTATAGTGTCTCTATAGTGTTCTCTATAGTGTTCTCTATAGTGTCTATAGTGTTCTCTATAGTGTTCTCTATATGTCTCTATAGTGTTCTCTATAGTGTTCTCTATAGTGTTCTCTATAGTGTTCTCTATAGTGTCCTATAGTGTTCTCTATAGTGTTCTCTATAGTGTCTATAGTGTCCTATAGTGTTCTATATAGTGTTCTCTATAGTGTCTATAGTGTTCTCTATAGTGTTCTCTATAGTGTTCTCTATAGTGTTCTCTATAGTGTCTATAGTGTTTCTCTATAGTGTCTATAGTGTTCTCTATAGTGTTCTCTATAGTGTCTCTATAGGTGTTATCTATAGTGTTCTCTATAGTGTCTATAGTGTTCTCTATAGTGTCTATAGTGTTCTCTATAGTGTATATCGTGTTCTCTATAGTGTCTATAGTGTTCTCTATAGTGTTCTCTATAGTGTTCTCTATAGTGTCTCTAGTAGTGTCTCTATAGTGTATAGTGTCTATAGTGTTCTCTATAGTGTACTATAGTAGTCTATAGTGTTCTCTATAGTGTCTATAGTGTTCTCTATAGTGTTCTCTATAGTGTTCTCTATAGGTGTTCTCTATAGTGTCTATAGTGTTCTCTATAGTGTTCTCTATAGTGTCTATAGTGTTCTCTATAGTGTTCTCTAGTGTTTCTATAGTGTCTATAGTGTTCTCTATAGTGTTCTCTATAGTGTTCTATAGTGTTCTCTATAGTGTTCTCTATAGTGTCTATAGTGTCTATAGTGTTCTCTATAGTGTTCTATAGTGTTCTATAGTGTTCTCTATAGTGTCTATAGTGTCTATAGTGTTCTCTATAGTGTTCTCTATAGTGTCTATAGTGTCTCTATAGTGTTCTCTATAGTGTTCTCTATAGTGTCTATAGTGTTCTCTATAGTGTTCTCTATAGTGTTCTCTATAGTGTCTATAGTGTTCTCTATAGTGTCTATAGTGTTCTCTATAGTGTTCTCTATAGTGTTCTCTATAGTGTCTATAGTGTTCTCTATAGTGTCTATAGTGTCTCTATAGTGTTCTATATAGTGTTCTCTATAGTGTTCTCTATAGTGTCTATAGTGTCTATAGTGTTCTCTATAGTGTCTATAGTGTTCTCTATAGTGTTCTCTATAGTGTTCTCTATAGTGTCTATAGTGTTCTCTATAGTGTTCTCTATAGTGTCTATAGTGTTCTATAGTGTTCTCTATAGTGTTCTCTATAGTGTCTATAGTGTTCTCTATAGTGTCTATAGTGTTCTCTATAGTGTTCTCTATAGTGTTCTCTATAGTGTCTATAGTGTTCTCTATAGTGTTCTCTATAGTGTCTATAGTGTTCTCTATAGTGTTCTCTATAGTGTTCTCTATAGTGTCTATAGTGTTCTCTATAGTGTTCTCTATAGTGTTCTATAGTGTCTATAGTGGTCTATAGTGTTCTCTATAGTGTCTATAGTGTTCTATAGTGTCTATAGTGTTCTTCTATAGTGTTCTCTATAGTGTTCTCTATAGTGTCTATAGTGTTCTCTATAGTGTTCTCTATAGTGTCTATAGTGTTCTCTATAGTGGGTTTCTCTATAGTGTCTATAGTGTCTATAGTGTTCTCTATAGTGTTCCTAGTGCTATAGTGTCTATAGTGTTCTCTATAGTGTCTATAGTGTCTATAGTGTTCTCTATAGTGTCTATAGTGTCTATAGTGTTCTCTATAGTGTTCTCTATAGTGTCTATAGTGTTCTCTATAGTGTTCTCTATAGTGTCTATAGTGTTCTCTATAGTGTTCTCTATAGTGTCTATAGTGTCTATAGTGTTCTCTATAGTGTTCTCTATAGTGTCTATAGTGTTCTCTATAGTTTTCTCTATAATGTCTATAGTGTCTATAGTGTTCTCTATAGTGTCTATAGTGTCTATAGTGTTCTCTATAGTGTTCTCTATAGTGTCTATAGTGTTCTCTATAGTGTCTATAGTGTTCTCTATAGTGTTCTCTATAGTGTTCTCTATAGTGTCTATAGTGTTCTCTATAGTGTCTATAGTGTTCTCTATAGTGTTCTCTATAGTGTTCTCTATAGTGTTCTATAGTGTTCTCTATAGTGTTCTCTATAGTGTTCTCTAGTGTTCTCTATAGTGTTCTCTATAGTGTCTATAGTGTTCTCTATAGTGTCTATAGTGTTCTCTATAGTGTTCTCTATAGTGTCTCTATAGTGTCTATAGTGTTATCTATAGTGTCTATAGTGTCTCTATAGTGTTCTCTATAGTGTCTATAGTGTCTATAGTGTTCTCTATAGTGTCTATAGTGTTCTCTATAGTGTTCTCTATAGTGTTCTCTATAGTGTCTATAGTGTTCTCTATAGTGTTCTCTATAGTGTCTATAGTGTTCTCTATAGTGTTCTCTATAGTGTCTATAGTGTCTATAGTGTTCTCTATAGTTTTCTCTATAGTGTCTATAGTGTTCTCTATAGTGTCTATAGTGTCTATAGTGTCTATAGTGTTCTCTATAGTGTTCTCTATAGTGTTCTCTATAGTGTCTATAGTGTTCTCTATAGTGTTCTCTATAGTGTCTATAGTGTTCTCTATAGTGTTCTCTATAGTGTCTATAGTGTCTATAGTGTTCTCTATAGTGTTCTCTATAGTGTCTATAGTGTTCTCTATAGTGTCTATAGTGTTCTCTATAGTGTCTATAGTGTCTATAGTGTTCTCTATAGTGTTCTCTATAGTGTCTATAGTGTTCTCTATAGTGTTCTCTATAGTGTCTATAGTGTCTATAGTGTTCTCTATAGTGTTCTCTATAGTGTCTATAGTGTTCTCTATAGTTTTCTCTATAGTGTCTATAGTGTCTATAGTGTTCTCTATAGTGTATATAGTGTCTATAGTGTTCTCTATAGTGTTCTCTATAGTGTCTATAGTGTTCTCTATAGTGTCTATAGTGTTCTCTATAGTGTTCTCTATAGTGTTCTCTATAGTGTCTATAGTGTTCTCTATAGTGTCTATAGTGTTCTCTATAGTGTTCTCTATAGTGTTCTCTATAGTGTTCTCTATAGTGTCTATAGTGTTCTCTATAGTGTTCTCTATAGTGTTCTCTATAGTGTCTAGTGTTCTCTATAGTGTTCTCTATAGTGTCTATAGTGTTCTCTATAGTGTCTATAGTGTTCTCTATAGTGGTCTCTATAGTGTTCTCTATAGTGTCTATAGTGTTCTCTATAGTGTCTATAGTGTTCTCTATAGTGTTCTCTATAGTGTTCTCTATAGTGTCTATAGTGTTCTCTATAGTGTCTATAGTGTTCTCTATAGTGTTCTCTATAGTGTTCTCTATAGTGTTCTCTATAGTGTCTATAGTGTCTATAGTGTTCTCTATAGTGTCTATAGTGTTCTCTATAGTGTTCTCTATAGTGTTCTCTATAGTGTCTATAGTGTTCTCTATAGTGTTCTCTATAGTGTCTATAGTGTCTATAGTGTTCTCTATAGTGTCTATAGTGTCTATAGTGTTCTCTATAGTGTCTATAGTGTCTATAGTGTTCTCTATAGTGTCTATAGTGTTCTCTATAGTGTTCTCTATAGTGTTCTCTATAGTGTCTATAGTGTTCTCTATAGTGTTCTCTATAGTGTCTATAGTGTTCTCTATAGTGTCTATAGTGTCTATAGTGTTCTCTATAGTTTTCTCTATAGTGTCTATAGTGTTCTCTATAGTGTCTATAGTGTCTATAGTGTCTATAGTGTTCTCTATAGTGTTCTCTATAGTGTCTATAGTGTTCTCTATAGTGTTCTCTATAGTGTCTATAGTGTTCTCTATAGTGTCTATAGTGTCTATAGTGTTCTCTATAGTGTCTATAGTGTCTATAGTGTTCTCTATAGTGTCTATAGTGTCTATAGTGTTCTCTATAGTGTTCTCTATAGTGTTCTCTATAGTGTATATAGTGTTCTCTATAGTGTTCTCTATAGTGTCTATAGTGTTCTCTATAGTGTTCTCTATAGTGTCTATAGTGTCTATAGTGTTCTCTATAGTGTTCTCTATAGTGTCTATAGTGTTCTCTATAGTTTTCTCTATAGTGTCTATAGTGTCTATAGTAGTGTCTATAGTGTCTATAGTGTTCTCTATAGTGTTCTCTATAGTGTCTATAGTGTTCTCTATAGTGTTCTCTATAGTGTTCTCTATAGTGTCTATAGTGTTCTCTATAGTGTCTATAGTGTTCTCTATAGTGTTCTCTATAGTGTTCTCTATAGTGTCTATAGTGTTCTCTATAGTGTCTATAGTGTTCTCTATAGTGTTCTCTATAGTGTTCTCTATAGTGTCTATAGTGTCTATAGTGTTCTCTATAGTGTCTATAGTGTTCTCTATAGTGTTCTCTATAGTGTTCTCTATAGTGTCTATAGTGTTCTCTATAGTGTCTATAGTGTTCTCTATAGTGTTCTCTATAGTGTCTATAGTGTTCTCTATAGTGTCTATAGTGTTCTCTATAGTGTTCTCTATAGTGTCTATAGTGTTCTCTATAGTGTCTATAGTGTTCTCTATAGTGTTCTCTATAGTGTTCTCTATAGTGTCTATAGTGTTCTCTATAGTGTTCTCTATAGTGTCTATAGTGTCTATAGTGTTCTCTATAGTGTTCTCTATAGTGTCTATAGTGTCTATAGTGTCTATAGTGTTCTCTATAGTGTCTATAGTGTTCTCTATAGTGTTCTCTATAGTGTTCTCTATAGTGTCTATAGTGTTCTCTATAGTGTTCTCTATAGTGTCTATAGTGTTCTCTATAGTGTCTATAGTGTCTATAGTGTTCTCTATAGTGTCTATAGTGTTCTCTATAGTGTCTATAGTGTATATAGTGTTCTCTATAGTGTTCTCTATAGTGTCTATAGTGTCTATAGTGTTCTCTATAGTGTTCTCTATAGTGTCTATAGTGTCTATAGTGTTCTCTATAGTGTCTATAGTGTCTATAGTGTTCTCTATAGTGTTCTCTATAGTGTCTATAGTGTTCTCTATAGTGTTCTCTATAGTGTCTATAGTGTTCTCTATAGTGTCTATAGTGTTCTCTATAGTGTTCTCTATAGTGTCTATAGTGTCTATAGTGTTCTCTATAGTGTCTATAGTGTCTGTAGTGTTCTCTATAGTGTCTATAGTGTCTATAGTGTTCTCTATAGTGTTCTCTATAGTGTTCTCTAGTGTTCTCTATAGTGTCTATAGTGTTCTCTATAGTGTTCTCTAGTGTTCTCTATAGTGTCTATAGTGTTCTCTATAGTGTTCTCTATAGTGTCTATAGTGTCTATAGTGTTCTCTATAGTGTCTATAGTGTTCTCTATAGTGTTCTCTATAGTGTTCTCTATAGTGTTCTCTATAGTGTCTATAGTGTTCTCTATAGTGTTCTCTATAGTGTCTATAGTGTCTATAGTGTTCTCTATAGTGTCTATAGTGTCTATAGTGTTCTCTATAGTGTTGTCTATAGTGTCTATAGTGTTCTCTATAGTGTCTATAGTGTTCTCTATAGTGTTCTCTAGTCTTTTGGGGTCCACACGAAACATGTTACAAATTGCAACAAAACAAAAACAAAACAACAACACATGAATATCAATATGTGGCAGCAGCGTAAACTGTGACCCTCACTTCTCAAGCACATTACTATACTCCCCGTCTTTGAGCATGTCCAAACAGAATGTGTATTTATTTAATCTTTATTATAATATAATTATAATTACTATAATATAATATAATTAAAATAATAGTGTATATAGGCAGGGTAACCAGCCAAAAACACCATTACAGGCGTAATGTTGACGTAGCGTTAGCTCACGCGTCCTGTGGTGTATAGCCTGTCTGTCGACCTGTGGGCAGGGACACAGACAGGACAAGTGGCGCGGTAATCCTTAGACACTATAGTGTCTATAGTGTTCTCTATAGTGTTCTCTATAGTGTCTATAGTGTTCTCTATAGTGTCTATAGTGTCTATAGTGTTCTCTATAGTGTTCTCTATAGTGTCTATAGTGTTCTCTATAGTGTCTATAGTGTCTATAGTGTTCTCTATAGTGTTCTCTATAGTGTCTATAGTGTCTATAGTGTTCTCTATAGTGTTCTCTATAGTGTCTATAGTGTCTATAGTGTTCTCTATAGTGTCTATAGTGTTCTCTATAGTGTTCTCTATAGTGTTCTCTATAGTGTTCTCTATAGTGTCTATAGTGTTCTCTATAGTGTTCTCTATAGTGTCTATAGTGTTCTCTATAGTGTCTATAGTGTCTATAGTGTTCTCTATAGTGTCTATAGTGTTCTCTATAGTGTCTATAGTGTATATAGTGTTCTCTATAGTGTTCTCTATAGTGTCTATAGTGTCTATAGTGTTCTCTATAGTGTATATAGTGTCTATAGTGTTCTCTATAGTGTTCTCTATAGTGTCTATAGTGTTCTCTATAGTGTCTATAGTGTCTATAGTGTTCTCTATAGTGTTCTCTATAGTGTATATAGTGTCTATAGTGTTCTCTATAGTGTCTATAGTGTCTGTAGTGTTCTCTATAGTGTCTATAGTGTTCTCTATAGTGTTCTCTATAGTGTTCTCTAGTGTTCTCTATAGTGTCTATAGTGTTCTCTATAGTGTTCTCTATAGTGTTCTCTATAGTGTCTATATTGTTCTCTATAGTGTTCTCTATAGTGTCTATAGTGTCTATAGTGTTCTCTATAGTGTCTATAGTGTCTATAGTGTTCTCTATAGTGTTCTCTATAGTGTTCTCTATAGTGTTCTCTATAGTGTCTATAGTGTTCTCTATAGTGTCTATAGTGTCTATAGTGTTCTCTATAGTGTTGTCTATAGTGTTCTCTATAGTGTCTATAGTGTTCTCTATAGTGTTCTCTAGT